>NW_026576802.1:65000-68318 GCF_028641065.1 Leucoraja erinaceus | reverse complement strand
AGGAGAGGAGGATACTGGAGGGTAGTGGAGAAGGGGATAGCAGAGGGGACGTGGGGGGAGAAAAGGAGAGGAGAGGGGGTACGGGAGAGAGGAGTGGAGACAATCTCTCATGTACACCATATCGTAATTATCTTTAGTGCTCATTTGAGGGGGGAGGGGGAGAGAGGGAGAGGGTGGAGGGAGAGAGGAGGGGGTTGAAAGGGGAGGGGATGAGGGGAGAGGAGAGGAAATGTGGTGAGTAGATGTGGGAGGAGATTAGCAGTGGGGAGGAAAGGGGAGGGGTTGAGAGGGGAGAGGAGAGAAAAGGGGAGGGGAAGGAAAGGAGAGGAGAGGGGAGAACAGGACGGGAGATGAGTGGGGGAGAAGAGGGGAGGGGAGTGGCAATAAGAGAGGGGAGAAGGTAGAGGTGAGAGAGAGGTGAGGAGAAAATCTCTATTTCACCAATTTGGTGCTGTATTTGAGGGGAGGGGAGAGGAGAGGTGGGGGAGTTCAAGTGAGTTTATTGTCATGTGGGAAAAGGGAGGAGGGTTGAGGAGAGGGGAGAATAGGAGCGGGGAGGATAGGAGAGGATAGGAGAGAGGAGGAGAGGAGAGGGGAGGAGGAGGGAGAGAGGAGGGAGGGAGAGGAAGAGGGAGGGAGAGAGGAGAGGAGGAGAGAGGAGAGGGAGGAAGGGAGGGGGAGGAGAGGAGAGGAGAGAGGGAGGGGGAGGAGGAGGAGGAGGGGGAGGGGAGAGAGAGGGGAGGAGAGGAGTGGGAGATGGAGGGGAGGAGGAGAGAGGGGTAGAGAGAGGAAGAGGAGAGAGGAGATATGTGGAGGAACGAGAGTGGAGGAGGAGGAGGAGAGGGGAGGAGGAGAGGGGAGGAGAGAGAGGGGAGGAGAGAGAGTGGAGGAGAGGTGGAAAGGGGGGAGTGGAGAGGGGAGCGGAGGAGAGAGGTGGAGAGGGTAGGGGGTGGGAGGAGAGAGGTGGCGAGGCGAGGAGAGGAGAGGAGGGAAGGGAGGTGGAGGGGAGGGAAGAGAGGAGAGGAAAGTATAGGAGAGGAGAGGCGAGAAAAGCGGGGGGTGGGGCGAGAGGAGAGAAGAGAGGGGGAGTTGAGGGAGGCAGAGGAGAGGAGAGGGGTGGAGAACAGAAAGGGGAGGAAGGGAGCGGAGAGGACAATCTCTCACCTAGTCCATATTACAATTATCTTTAGTGCTGGTTTTGAGGGGAGGGGAGAGAGAGGGAGGGGAAGAGTGGAGAGACAATAGACAAGAAACAATAGGTGCAGGAGGAGGCCATTCGGCCCTTCGAGCCATCACCGCCATTCAATATGGTCATGGCGGATCATCCCCAATCAGTACCCCGTTCCTGACGTCTACCCCATATCCCCTGATTCCGCTATCTTTAAGAGCCCTATCTAGCTCTGTCTTGAAAGTATCCAGAGAGCCGGCCTCCACCGCCCTCTGAGGCAGAGAATTCCACACTCACAATTCTCTGTGAGAAAAAGTGTTTCCTCGTCTCCGTTCTAAATGGCCGACCCCTTATTCGTAAAGTGTGGCCCTGGTTCTGGACTCCCCATGTTTCCTGTCTCTAGGGTGTCCAAACCCTTAATAATATTATATGTTTCAATAAGATACCCTCTCATCCTTCAAATCTCCAGAGTATACAAGCCCAGCCGTTCCATTCTCTCAGCATATGACAGTCCCGCCATCCCAGGAATTAAGGTTGTAAACCTACGCTGCACTCCCTCAATAGCAAGAATGTCCTTCCTGAAATTATGGGACCAAAACTGCACACAATACTCCAGGTGTGTTCTCACCAGGGTCCTGTACAACTGCAGAAGGACCTCTTTGCTCCTATACTCAGCTCCTTTTGTTATAAAGACCAACATGCCATTCGCTTTCTTCACTGCCTGCTGTAGCTGCATGCTTACTTTCATTGACCGATGTACAAGGATCCACAGATCCCATTGTACTTCCCCTTTTCCCAACTTGACGCCATTTAGATAGTAATCTGCCTTCCTGTTTTTGCTACCAAAGTGGATAACCTCACATTTATCCGCATTAAACTGCATCTGCCAAGCATATGCCCACTCACACAACTTGTCCACGTCACCCTGCATTCTCATAGCATCCTCCTCACAGTTCACACCGCCACCCAGCTTTGTGTCATCTACAAATTTGCTAATGTTACTTTGAATACCGTGCCTTGCGGTACCCCACTAGTCACTGCCTGCCAATCTGAAAGGGAACTGTTAATCCCTACTCTTTGTTTCCTGTTTGCCAACTACTTCTCTATCCATGTCAGCACTCTAAACCCCCAATACCATGTGCTCTAATTTTGCCCAGTAATCTCCTATGTGGGACCTTATCAAATGCTTTCTGAAAGTCCAGGTACACTACATCCACTGACTCTCCCTTGTCGATTTTCCTCGTTACATCTTCAAAAAATTCCAGAAGATTAGTCAAGCATGATTTCCCCTTCGTAAATCCATGTTGACTCGGACCGATCCTGTTACTGCTGTCCAAATGTGCCGCGGTTTCATCTTTTATAATTGACTCCAGCTTCTTCCCCAACACTGATGTCAGGCTAACTGGTCTATCATTCCCTGTTTTATCTGCCCTGCCTTTCTTAAAAAGTGGGATAATATTAGCTACCCTCCAAGTTAAGAGAGAGTTAGATAGAGCTCTAGGGGCTAGTGTAGTCAAGGGATATGGGGAGAAGGCAGGCACGGGTTATTGATAGGGGATGATCAGCCATGATCACAATGAATGGTGGTGCTGGCTCGAAGGGCCAAATGGCCTCCTCCTGCACCACGTTTCTATGTTAATCCACAGGAACTGATCCTGAATCTATAGAACATTGGAAAATTATCACCAATGCATCCACGATTTCTAGAACCACTTCCTTAGAAGAGAGGCGAGCAGAAGAGAGACGGGTGGAGAACAGCAGGGAGGAGGAGAGTGGAGAGAGAGGGGTAGAGAGTGGAGAGGAGAGAGGAGGGGAGAGAAAAGGGGAGGGGAGAGAAGAGTGGAGGGGAGGGGCAAGATGAGAGGTGAGGAGGAGAGGAGAGATGAGAGGTGATGGGGAGAGGAGAGGGAGCAGAGGCGGGGAGGAGAGGGGGAGAGGGGAAGAAAAGAGAGTAGATGTGGCGAATAGATGAGGGGGTGAGGAGAGAGGCGAGGGGAGGGGAAGGGAGGGGGGAGAGGAGAGGAGAGAACAATCTCTCGCCTCCACTATATTAGTTATCTTTGGTGCTGGATTTGAGGGGAAGGGGGAGAGAGAAGCAGGTGGGAGATTTACCCTGGAACACAAAACAATTCTGCCAGGTTTTAACACTC
>NW_026576802.1:27500-57500 GCF_028641065.1 Leucoraja erinaceus | reverse complement strand
AGAGAGAGAGAGAGAGAGAGAGACGGGAGAGAGGAGGGGAGGGGGAGAGGGAGAAGGGGAGGAGAGGAGAGGGGAGGAGAGAGGAGGAGAGGAGAGAGGAGAAGAGAGGAGAGGAGAGCGGAGAGGAGAGGAGAAGAGGGGAGAGGAGAGGAGAGGAGAGGAAGGGGGAGGAGAGAGGAGGGGGAGGGGAGAGGAGAGAGAGAGGGGAGGGGGAGAGGGGAGGGACGAGGGAGAGGGGAGGGAGAGGAGAGGAGATGAGAGAGGAGGAGAGGGAGAGAGGAAAAGAGGAGAGAGAGGAGAGAGGAGAGAGAGAGAGAGAGGAGAGGGGGAGGGGAGGGGAGAAAGAGGAGGAGAGAGAGGGAGGGAGAGGAGAGGAGAGGGGGGAGAGAGAGAGGAGAGGAGGGGAGAGGGGAGAAGAGAGAGGAGGAGATGGGCGGATGGACGGGAGAGGAGAAGGGAGGGGATGACAGGTGATGGGAGAAAGAGAGGAGAGAGGAGAAGAGAGGAGAGGAGGAGGGGAGAGAGGAGGGGGGAGAGAGGGACGAGAGAGGGAGGAGGGAGGGAGGAGGGGGGGAGGAGAGAGAGGGAGGGTGAGAGAGGGAGGAGAGGAGGGGGGGAGAGAGGGAGAGAGAGGGGAGAGGGGAGGAGGGAGAGTAGAGGGGGAGGGGGAGGAGAGGAGAGGAGGGAGAGGAGGAGAGGAAGGAGAGAGGGGAGAGGGGAGGGGGAAGAGGGAGGGGGGGGAGAGGAGAGGGGAAAGAGGAGGAGGAGAAAGGAGGGGAGGGAGGAGAGGGAGGAGAGAGGGGAGGAGAGGGGGAGGAGAAGAGAGAGAGGGGAGAGAGGAGAGGGAGGAGAGAGAGAGGAGGGGAGAGGGGAGGGGAGAGGGGGGAGAGGAGAGGGGGGAGGGGGGAGGGGGGGGGAGGGGAGGGGGAGGGAGGGGGGGGGGGGGGGGGGGGGAAGGGGGGGGGGGGGGGGGGGGGAGGGGGAGAGAGGGGGGGGGGGGGGGGGGGACAGAGAGGGGGAGAGAGGGAAGGAGAGAGAGGGAGGGGGAGAGAGAAGAGGAGAGGGAGGGGGGGAGAGGAAAAGGGGAGAGGGAGAGGAGGGGAGAAGAGGAGGGGGATGGGGGGGAGGAGGGAGGGGAGAGGAGAGAGAAGGAGGAGGGAGAGGAGAGATGGAGGAGGAGAGAAGAAGAGGGGAGGGGTGGAGGGGAGGAGGGGGAGAGAGAGAGAGAAGAGGAGAGAGAAGAGAGGGAGAGTAGAGAGGGAGGGGAGAGGAGAGGTTGGGAGAGGAGGGAGGAGAGTGAGGTGAACAGGGATCTGTGTTGAGGAGAGGGTTGAGGAGATGGGAGGGAAATGAAAAAGGATGATGGAAGGGAGGGGGGAAAGGGAGGGAAGAGAAGTATGCAGATGATAGAAGAAGGAGAGGGGTTGAGGAGGAATGAAGAGGAGGAGGAGAAAAGTCTAGAGAGAGATTTAGGCCAGGGGAGGGAGGGGGGAGGGAAAAGATGGAAAGAGGAGGGGATGATGGGAGAGGGGAGGAGGGGATCTTAGGAGGAGGAAAGAAGGAGGAGGAGACATGGAAATGGTAGGGGGGATTGAAGAATGAGAGGGGTGAGAGGAGGGAGAGGGGAATAAGAGCAAGGAGAGGAGAGGGAGTGGAAGAAGAAGGAGTAGAAAGGGGGAGTAAAGAAAGCTTTTGGTGAGAGAGGGGAGAGGAGAGGAGAGAATTGAATAGAGAAGTTGGGATGTAATGTTAAGATTGTAAAAGACAGAGGGGAGGGCCAATTCTGGAGTAGGGGACAAGGGAGGGAGGCCTAAGGGATAGGAAGGATGTCAGAGAACAGGGAGAGAGTACAGAGAGAGAGGGGACTAGAAGGGAGAGAGGGTTTCAGCAAACTAAGTTACAGAGAAAAAGGAAAAAAGTTAGGTCTTTATTCTTTGGGAGCGCCAGAGGAGAGGGAGGGGGGGGAGGGAGAAAAAGGTATTTAAAATGAGGAGAGAGGGAAGACAGAGTAAAGAGTGGATAAGGAGAGAGGAGAGTAGGGAAGATTCAAAAAAGGGGGGGAGAGAGGAGGAAAAAGGGGACAAGTTTAGGGGTAAGATAAGGGGGAACTTCTTTAAGAAGAGAGTGGGAGCTGTGTGGAATGAGCAGAGAGAAGGGGGGGTGGAGGAGAGGTTCGGAGAAAGGATTTAAAAAATAAGGAGAGGATAGAAAAGGAGGGGGAAGGGGGAAAGGGGGAAGAAAGGAAAGAAAGGAGAGAAGAGAGGGGGAGAGGGAGAAAGGGGGAGAGAAGGGTTCGGGGGGAAAGGAGGGTCGAGAGGGAGAGAGGAAAAAGAAGGAAAGGAGAAAAGGGATAGGGGAAGGAGGAGGAGAGAGAGAGGGGAGGAGAGGAAGGGGGAGATGACAGAGAGAAGGGAGAGGAGTTATCTTTAGTGAAAGCAGAAGTAGGGAGGGGGAGAGAGAGAGGGAAGGGGGGGGGAGGGAGGGGGGAGAAAAGAGAGAGAGAGGGGAGAGAGAGGAGAGGAAAAGGAGAATCGCTCAAAGGGGGAGGACAAGGAGGAAGGGAGGGGGCTGGATTTGAGGGGAGGGGGAGAGAGGGAAGGGGAAGAGGAGGGGAGGGAGAGAAGAGGAGGGAGGAGGAGGAAAAAGAAAAGAAGAGAGAGGGGGGGGAGAGGAGGGGGAGAGAGAGGGGAGGGAGAGGAGAGGGAGAGAGAGGAGAGGGGGAGAGGAAGAAGGGAGAGGGAGATAGAGAAAGGAGAGGAGAGAGAGGAAGAGAGGGAGAGAGAGGAGAGGAGGAGGAGAAGGGAGGATCTTAAAAGGGAGGGGAGAGAGCTAGGCAGGAGAGGGGGGGTAAAAACTAGAGGGGGGGAGCTAAGAGGATGGGGGTAGAGAAGGTATTATAGAAAATCAAAAGGGAGAGAATGATGGAAAGAAAAAGAGAGAGGAAAAGAGATGATTCGACATAAAGATACTGGAAGTGGGAGGGGGCAGAGAAAGAGGAAAGGAGAGGGGGGGAGGAGAAGGCAAGAGAAGAGGGAGGAGGAGAGGAGGGGGAGGAAGAGAAGAGGGAGGGGGAGGGGGAGGAGGAGAGAAGAAGAGGAAAGAGAGGAGGGAGAGGGGGAGAGGGGGGGGGAAGAGGGGGAGGGAGTGGAAGGAGGGAGGGGGGGGGAGGGAGGAGAGAAAGAGAGAGGGAGAGGAGAGGAAAGAGGGAGGGAATGTCTGACCTACACCATAGTTAGAGAGGAAAGAGATGGAAAGGGCAGGAGGGGAGGGGAATGGGGGGGAGGAGGGGGGGAAGAGGGGGAGAGAGAGAGAGGAGAAGAGAGAGAGGGAGGAGAGGAGAGGGGAGGAAGAGAGAGGAGAGGGGGAGGAGAGGAGAGGAGAGGAGGGGAAGGAGGAGAGGAGAGGGGAGAAAGGAGGGGGTGAGGAAGAGGAGGGGGGGAGGAGAGAGGAGAGAGGAGAGGAGAGGAGAGGGGGGAGAGGAGGAGGAGAGAGGGGAGAGGGAGAGGGGGGAGGGAAGATGGGGGGGAGGGAGGGGAGGAGAGGGGAGAAGAGAGGGAGTGAGGGAGGAGGAGGGGGGGGGGAGAAGAGAGAGGAGAGGAGAAGGGGAAGTAGAGGAATGGAGGAGAGAGGAGGAGGAGAGCAGAGGAGAGAAGAAAGGGGAAGGAGAGGAAAGAAGGAGACAGAGGAGAGGAGAGGAGGGGGGAGGGGAGGAGAGGGGAGAAGAGGAGAGAGAGAGGAGAGGAGGAGAGGAGAGGAGAAAGAGGGAGAGAGGGAGTGGGAAGGGAGAGGAGAGGGGGGAGGAGAGAGAGGAGAGGAGAGGAGAGGTGAGAAGAGAAGGGAGGAGGAGAGAGGAGAGGAGGAAGAGGAGAGGAGAAGGATGGGAAGGTGAGAGGGAAGGAGTGGAGAGGAGAAGGGAGGAGAGGAGAGAGGTGGAGAGGGGAGGGAAGGAGAGGAGAGTAGAAGGAAGGGGGGACAGGAGAGAAAAGTAAAGGAGAGGAGGAGCGAGGTAAGTGGGGGTTGGGACGAGAGGAGAGAAGGGAAGGGACGGTGAGGGAGGCAGATGGGAGAGAGGAGAGGTGTGGAGGGGGGAGGAGAGGGGAGGAGGGGGAGGAGGGGGAAGGAGAGGAGAGAGAGAGGGAGGGGGGGAAGAAGGAGGAGGGAGGGGGGAGGAGGAGAGGGGGGGGAAGGGGGGGAGAGGTGAGGAGGAGGGGTGGAGTGGAGGGGAGAGGGAGAGGAGAGGGAGGGAGACAATAGACAAGGGAGGTGAGAGGAAGATGCCATTTGGCCCTTTGAGGAGAAGAGGGACCGCCAAGGAGGAATGTGATCAGGGCTGATCATCCCCAATCAGTACACCGTACCTGCCTTCTCCCCATATCCCCTGACTCCGCTGCCTTTAAGTGCCCTATCTAGCTCTCTCTTGAAAGTATCCAGAGAACCAGCTTCCACCGCCCTCTGAGGCAGAGAATTCCACACTCTCCGTGAGAAAAAGTGTTTCCTCGTCTCCGTTCTAAATGGCTTACTACTTATTATTAAACTGTGGCCCCTGGTTCTAGACTCCCCCAACATCGGGAATATGTTTCCTACCTCTAGCCAAACCCTTAATAATCTGATATGTTTCAATGAGATCCCTCTCATCCTTCTAAACTCCAGAGTGTACAAGCCCAGCTGCTCCATGCTCTCAGTATATGACAGTCCCGCCATCCTGGGAATTAACCTTGTGCATTCACAGAATAGGAGACCGGTGAGTCAACTGGCGAAAATTCGGAGCACTATTGGGAACCATTTTTGGTTTGAATAAACAGATTTTTTTTTTGTGTTGTAATTCTATACATTTGGGTTTTTATATACTGTTTATGAAAGAGGGATATCAAAAAATATAATTTGTTTTTCAAATAAAAAAAAAACTATTAAAAAAAAGGCTCGACGTCCTGAGAGCAACCCAAGCAGTTCATAGTTTGGAGTTTAGTTGGAGTCGTTGTGTTCAATAGCCTGATGGTTGTTGGGGAGACCATCAACACTTCCCAGGATGGAAATATCAAATAGTAGAGAACATAGATATAAGGGCCAGAGGGGCAAAGTTTAAAGGAGATGTGCCCAGCAGATTTTTAAAAACAGAGTTCGGAGAGTACCTGCAACACACTGCTAGAGTTAGTGGAGGATGCAAATATAATAGTGTGGGGCGTAGGCCCCGAAACGAAAGAGAGGGTCAGGTATTTCGAGAGGCACCTTTATTTGTGTTCCTCCCGGTTGTAGGGAAGTCCACACGTAAGAAAGATGGCACCCAAACCCCTGCCTTTAAACCCTCTGGTTAAGGGCCGCCTCTGGACTGAACCACTCCCGTGTCGAGTGGTTCGACAGTTAGGATGGCCCGACCCTTGGGAGCCACCACAATAGTGGCATTTAAGACACATGTTTAGATAGGCAAACGAATATACAGGGAATGGAGGGATATGGATTATGTGCAGACAGATAAGAGTTGGTCTTGGCATTATGTTCAGCTTAGTTATTTTCGTTACAAAAATCCTATGAAGGAACCATTAATTTAAGTTTAATATCAGGGTGGGTGATTGCAAACTTCACATGGTCCACCCTGTTTCAAGAGTAGGGGAGAGAGTGGGAGAGGGAATGGAGGAGAGAGGAGGAGAGGAGAGGGGAGGAGATCAGAGCGGAGAGGAGGAGAGGGGAGGTGAGGAGAGGTGTGGAAAGGGGAGGAGACGAGATGAGGAGTGTATACAATCTCTCACCTGCACCATTTTACATCTATCCTTGTTGCTGGATTTCAGGGCAGGGGAGAGGAGAGAGGGAGGGGGGGGGGGGGGGGGAGGAAGGGGAGGGGATGACAGGGGGGGAGAGGAGAGAGGAGAGGAGAGGAGACAATCTCTCACTTGCAACATATTACAATTATCTATTTTTGTGTGTTGTAATTCTACACCTGGAGTATTGCGTACAGGTTTGGTCTCCAAATCTGAGGAAGGACATTATTGCCATAGAGGGAGTGCAGAGACGGTTCACCAGACTGATTCCTGGGATGTCAGGACTGTCTTATGAAGAAAGACTGGATAGACTTGGTTTATACTCTCTAGAATTTAGGAGATTGAGAGGGGATCTTGTAGAAACTTACAAAATTCTTAGGGGGTTGGACAGGCTAGATGCAGGAAGATTGTTCCCGATGTTAGGGAAGTCCAGGACAGGGGGTCACAGCTTAAGGATAAAGGGGAAATCCTTTAAAACCGAGATGAGAAAATCTTTTTTCACACAGAGAGTGGTGAATCTCTGGAACTCTCTGCCACAGAGGGTAGTTGAGGCCAGTTCATTGGCTATATTTAAGAGGGAGTTAGATGTGGCCCTTGTGGCTAAGCGGATTAGAGGGTATGGAGAGAAGGCAGGTACGGGATACGGAGTTGGATGATCAGCCATGATCATATTGAATGGCGGTGCAGGCTCGAAGGGCCGAATGGCCTACTCCTGCACCTAATTTCTATGTTTCTATGTTTCTATACATTTGGGTTCACTATATACATTATGAAAGAGGGATATAGAAAAATAAAATGTGTTTTTGATGACATTGTTCGAGAGAGTGTTAGAGGGAAGCAAAAGGGGTGGAGGACTGGAGAGGAGAGAAGAAGGGAGAGACGATGGGAGAGAGGAAGGGAGGGGCAAGGGAGGAGAGGAGAGGGTAGAGGAGAGGGGGAGAGAGGCGAGAGGCAGGAGAGGAGAGGGGAGGAGTGGAGAGGGGAGGAGAGGAGAGGGGATGTTATGTATTTGCGCTGGAAACGGCCTTAAATAAGACTCGGAACACATAGGTACAACATGCTTGTTGTATTGTGATCGCCATCTTGAGTCTCTCTGTGTACAATCGCGCAAGTCATTCAAACATGCGAATCATATTATCATACACAACACTCCTCCCCCTTTAACTTGGAGGCAGATAACACAATTTCACCTATACGGTATATGATTTTTTACACAATTATAATTGAATAATACACTGTTCTCCAAGTCGTATTATGAAAGTCATCTTACAATTAGATCATCATAACTGTAATAAACATGCATAAAGTAAACTTGGCATTTATGATTTTTTCATAATATTCCACCCATCTTCCATAAACATGGTGCAGCAAACCAAATAAATGACACATTACTTTATGTGTTTTCACTTATAAAGCACAAAATCCTCATATCTTTTATGTGTTCTTTTAGTTCTATTAGACATGCGTCTCTCTGTCTGTGTTGGACTTTGCATGTGACCTGAGATATCAGGCTCTGGTTGTGATGTTGTGTTATCACTATGGACTAGAGGTTCGTCATTCTCTGAAGTTCTTTCAGAATCTACACCTTCGGTTGGAGTAGGCAGAACCAGCATTGGCTCCTCACTTGGTTGAACCACTTCTCTTTGCTGGAAGTTGTTGTGCTCGTCACCTTTTGGCAAATTTGCTCTAATTTGATCTACATGACGACGCACAACTCTTCCCTCCCTCAACTTTACGTTGTACATGACTTCACGGATGACTTCTGCTATCATTCAGTAAAGCCAAGTAGGACCTGATGTGAAGTTCTTGACCATGACATGATCATTCACCTCAAAGACTCGTTCTTTGCTTCCTCGATCTGCTGCCTGTTTCATTGAAGCTTGCTTCCTTCGGACAGATATGCTGAGATCGGGTCGCAGACTGTCTAGTTTAGTGCGGATCTTTCATCTGAACAGCAGTTCACTGGGTGACTTTCCAGTCATTTCTTGAGGTGTGACTTTGTACGTCAACAACAACTTCTGGAGCTTTAGTTCCAGGTCTGATCCTTTTCCTTTCTTCACACCTGCTTTCACCGTCTGTACACCTCTTTCAGCTAGTCCGTTGCTGGACGGGTGTTTGGGTGATGTTTGAACGTGGCAGATGTTGTTGCTGCTGAGGAACCTGGCAAATTCCTCACACAAACTGTGCCGTTGTCTGTGACCACTGTAACCCATGAGATGCAAACAACTGTGTTGTAATTCTATACATTTGGGTTCACTATATACATTATGAAAGAGGGATATAGAAAAATAAAATGTATTTTTGATGACATTTTTCTAGAGAGTGATGGAAGCAAAAAGGGTGGAGTAGTGGAGAGGAGAGAAGAAGGGAGAGACGATGGGAGAGAGGAAGGAAGGGGCAGGGGGGAAGGGAGGAGAGGGGTAGAGGAGAGGGGGAGAGAGGCGAGAGGGAGAGGGAGGGGAGGAGAGATGAGCAGAGGAGAGGAGGGGTGAATGGAGGAGAGGAGGGAGAAGAGGGGAGATGGGAGAGGAGGGTGGAGAGATGGGAGGGGATGAGAGGAAAGAGTAGAGAAGAAGAGAAGAGGGGAGGGGAGAGGGATGGGGAGAGGAGGTGGAAGGGGAGGGGGGGGGGGGTAGAGGAGAGGTGAGGGGAGGAGGGGAGGGGAGAGGAGAGGAGAGAAGAGAGAAAGTAAAGGGGAGCAGGAGCGAGAAAGGGGAGGGGAGGAGGAGCGGGAGAGGGAAGAGGGGAGGATGGGAAGAGGAGTTGGGGGGAGGAGAGGGCATAGGAGGGGATGGGAGGGGGGAGAGAGGAAAGAGGAGAGGAGTGGAGGGTAAAGGAAAGGAGAGGACAGGGGAGGAGGGGAGAGAGGAGGGGAGGAGGGAGGAGAGGATGTGTGGGGGAGAGGAGAGGGGAGGGGAGGGGTCGAGGGGAGGATGAGAGGAGGAAGGGGGAGAGGAGGGGATGAGAGGAAAGGAGAGGAGAGAAGATTGGAGAGGAGAGGAGAGTGGAGGGGAGGACAGGTGAAGAGAGAGGAGGGGAGAGGAGAGGGGAGGGTAGGAGAGAAGAGGAGAGGAGACAGAGGAGAGGAGCAGAGAGAGGAGCAGCGGAGGGGAGAGGCGGGGGAGGAGGGGAGAGGAGAGGAGGAAGGGAAGGGGAGCAGAGGAAAGAAGGGGCAATGGGTGGGGGGGAGGACAGGATAAAGGAGATGAGTGGAGAAGAGAGGAGTGGAGGGAAGAGGAGGGGTGGGGAGGAAAGAGAGAGAGGATAAACGAGTAGAGGAGAGGAGATGAGAGGGAAGGGAAGAAGAGGAGGGGAGAGGAGAGGCGAGTGAAGGAGGGGAGAGAGGAGAGGAAAATAAAGGAGAAGAGAGGATTGGGAGAGGGGAGGAGAGGAGAGGGAGATGGATGCGAGAAGGAGGGAAGTGGGAGATTGAGGGGAGCAGAGAGGAGAAGTGTGAAGGGGAGGCGGGAAGGGTGAAGAGGAAAGGGGAAGGGTGAAGAGGAGAGGAGACAATCTCTCGCCTAGTCCATATTGCAATTACCTTTGGTGCTGGTTTTGTGGGGAGGGGTTAGAGAGAGAGAGAGAGGAGGGTAGGAGTGGAGAATCGAGGAGGAGAGAGGCAAGGAGAGGAGAAAAGGGGTGGAGAGGAGCGGGAAGGAGGGGAGAGGCAAGGAGGGGAGAGGAGGGGAGAGAGGAGGGGAGAGAGGGAGGGGAGAGAAGAGAGGAGGGGCAAGAGGAGAGGTGATTAGAGGGGAAGAGGAGGAGAGGAGAGGTGATGGGGTGATGAGAGGGAGAGGGAGCAGAGAGGGGAGTAGAGGGAGTGAGGGCATGGGAGGCGATGTGAGGAGAAGAGAGGGGATAGGAGAGGGAAGGAGAGGAGAGGAAAGGCATGGAGGGGATAGGGGATAGGGGAGGAGAGCAGAGGAGAGGGGAGTGGGGAGAGGAGGGGCATAGTGGCAAGGGGAGGAGAGGAGAGGGGATATGAGGAGGGAGAGAGGGGGTAGGGGAGAGAGGAGGTGAGGAGTTGAGAGGAGAGGGGAGGTTAGAGACATTCTATCAGCACCACATTACTATTATCTTTGGTGCTGGATTTGAGGGTAGGGGAGAGAGTGGTAGAGGGAATGGAGGAGAGAGGGGAGGAGAGGAGAGGCGAGGAGATCAAAGTGGAGAGGAGGGGAGGTGAGGAGATCAGAGTGGAGAGTAGGGGTGGAGAGGGGAGGTGAGGAGAGGAGAGGTGTGGAAAGGGGAGGAGACGAGATGCGGAGCAAATACGACCTCCGCCCAGTGGCCCTCACCCCTGTCATTGCAAAGTGCTTTGAGCGGCTGATCCTGGCTCACCTCAAAGCCAGCCTCCCCCCCACACTGGACCCCCATCAGTTTGCCTACCAGCCCAACAGGACTACAGAGGACGCCATATCCGTGGCCCTACACTCTGCCCTGACCCACCTGGACAACAACAACTCCTACATCAGGTTGTTGTTCACCGACTTCAGCTCCGCCTTTAACACTGTCATCCCCGCCAGCTTGATCACCAAACTCAGCGGACCTCCCTCTACAATTGGACACTGGATTTCCTCACCAACAGACCACAGTCTGTTAGGATCAACAACCTCACCTCCTCCACTCTAACACTGAACCGCGTGCCACAGGGCTGTCCTGACCACCTGCTTCACGGTATGGTACAGCAGCTGCACCACAGCTGACAGGAAGGCACTGCAACGGGTGGTGAAAACCGCACAGTACATCATCGGTGCCCCGCTCCCTGCCATGGATGCCCTCCACCGAAAACGGTGTCTGAGACGGGCCAGGAAAATCATCAAGGACCCCTCCCACCCTAACCATGGACTGTTTGCCCTCCTCCCATCAGGGAGGCAGTACAGGAGCCTCAGGTCTGGCACAAGCAGGCTGAGGAACGGCATTTTCAACAACACTATCACATTGCTGAACTTGGAGTCCCGCCGATAGATTTCTCCAGTCTCTCTGTCCACATTGTTTGCTTATTCTGTATTTTTATTTCTATATTGCACTAATACTACGGACTGACTCTAAACTGCATTTTGTTGTACCCATACTTGTATCTGTGCAATGACAATAAAGTTGAATTGAATTGAATTGAATTGAATTGAATTGAATTGAATTGAATAGTAAGATTAAACGAGAACTTACCAGTTTGAAGTTTGATCTTTATTTTATGAGGAGGAACGTTGAGGGAATACGTGAAGAAGCCCGCGCATGCGTGTCATCCTTCAAAGCAGCGGTGTGAGGTCACAGATACACTATAATGACCTAAAATAGTAAGATTATTAAAGAGATACCAGTTTAAGATATGACCATACGAGGGTGGGAGCGGAGGGCACGTATTCCCTCAACGTTCCTCCTCATAAAATAAAGATCAAACTTCAAACTGGTAAGTTCTCGTTTAATCTTACTATTTTACTTCGGAGTCACGTGAGTGACTACGTGAAGATTTCAAAGCTCTGTGACCTCATGCCGTGGAACGAGTCCATGCTTCACAACTGCCTTGGTAGTTTGGGAGAAATTGTTAATGATATTCAAAACATTCATACCAATTATTTAATGGAAATGATAAATAATATCTAATTAATTCAAATCATAACCCCGTATTCTTCATGGATAAATTATCATACAGAACTTAAAATGTTCCCCGAAAACGTTCCCATACTGCTAACTGGTTTGTTATAAAATTTCTGAAAAACGTTTTCTCCGACAACCATCCTGCAATCCTGAGGATTTGGTCCATGGATACATCAAGGCGTTTTGCTGCGGATGTAGCTGCAGCCCTGGTGGAGTGAGATTTAAATATGTTAGTGTCCACTCCCGCCTATCTTAACCCATATTTCAGCCACCGCGAAATGGTCTGAATTTACACTCTACGGTACGGTTTCTTATAGCTGATTAAACGCCATTTCCTTGCCTCTGATAGCCTTTGTCCTTTCACTGTATAACAAAACGTGCTTCACTATACAGAGGCGTTTGTCCTCCGGGTAGGCCATAAATTCTATGACCTGCCCCGCTGATCCTGGTCTATTTTGTTTAATAACACGGTCCTGGATCACAAAAACCAAACTTCCTGCCGCCATAGTGAAGCCATCCAGTCTTACTTTTTTGCAATAACTGGACCCTTTGCGCTGTGACTAGCGCCATCAGCATTACCATTTCTTAGTTAGTTTATCCAGATTTAATGCTGTAGCCGGCGACCAATTCCTTAGCATGGTCAGGACCACACTTACCTCCCAGATTTGTTGTATCTTGTTTTGGGTGGCTTGGTGTTAAAATTGCCTCTTAAAAGTTTAACTACCAGAGGATGTGATCCCACAGACTGTCTTTCTGTTCCTTGCCACCAATAACTTGACAATGCACTTCTGGCACTATTCACAGTGCTGTAACTAAGTCCTCCATAGTGCAGGCTGGTGAGAAAACTCTAGCACCGCCGGAACATCCTTATTTCTGTGGTCCAGAAGGTTATTATGGCAGTAATTAGTCCATTTTTTAATATGACCTAAATACTGTATTTGTGTAGACCTTCTTTGTGCTGCTGTGATCATGTCCACAGTTCTTTTTGATAGCCCCATGTCCCGTAGCGAGTCTTTCAGAGTCTACAACCCAATAATTCAATATTTTCTATGGCATGGATAGCTATCCTGAGTTACTGGATGCACCAGTAACTTAGGACTATGTCTTAAAGTTATACATGGTTCCAGCACCATGTCCTGTACCACGGAAACCCATGGTTGGGTAAGCCAATCAGGTACTAAGAAAATCCCAGATGCCGATTCCTGTTGAATTTCCCTTAGTACCCGATTGATTAGGCAGAAAAGGAGGAGGAAATACATAAATGAACCATCCCCCCCCCCCCCCAGTGCAGTGAAAATGCATCTGTAGCTTCTGCCCCAGGATCTGGTTCCAATGATACATACTTCGGTAACTGGTGATTTAAACCTGGATGCAAATCTAATATCCGGCCTTCCAAACCTTACTGTGATTTCAGCAAATACCGTTCTATCCAACATCCATTCAGTACTTTCAATAAGTTTTTGTGACCTGGTGTCTGCCACTAAATTAATATCCCTGGTAGATACGTAGCCCATAACCAAATAGTCCTTTGGACACACCATTGCCAAATTGAGTTTGCCAATTCATCACAAGATGTTGATATATTTCCACCCATATGACTTATATATGCCACCACCGAGGTATTATCTATCTGCAATCTAACATGCTGCTGTTTCATTCCTGAGCAATAAGATTTTAACCCATAAAATGCACTTAACATTTCTAAGTACTTTATACCCTTAGTGTTAAGTAGGTTAGCTTCTTGTATATTCCATCTCCCCCCACAGCTCGAGATGGTATCAGTTGTACCCCAACCAATTGCACTGGCATCTGTTTGTAATAGCACAGACGGGTTGTCAATAACTATTGGGTTGGAGCCATACTTAACATTGTGTTCCCACCATTGTAATTTTTTTATGGCTTAACTTGTTAGCTCCATTGGCCATCAAAAAACGGCCTCTATTAATTTTGAGTGCTCTAATCCTTTTGTAACTCTGTGGCTTTTCCTATTAGTAAAGTCATTAACATATTAAATGTGTTAATGGTGTCAATTTTGACTTAATTGGATGGATAATGAATCCCAGCTGTTCAAACAATTGTTTTGTGGCAACCACTGCCTGACATGCCAATTCATAAATTATACCGACAATAAGTATTCATCCAACTATGTCATTACTCTATGATTTTGTTGTTGCAGCAATGCCAAAGCTGGTTTAAGAATTTTACCTCTGATGGGTATTGTATAGTAAGCATCTTTAAGATCAATACTTGCCATAAAGTAGCCTGCTGAAACTAACTCTTTAGCAGTGCTAAAAGTATCCATTTTAAAATGAACATATTGCACAACATTGTGAAGCGTTGATAAATCAATAATAATACGGCAACCCCCATCTTTCTTATTTCTAATAAATATGTTTGAGACAAATTCCTGTTGTTCAGGTTTGGTTTGTTCAATTACCCCTTTAGTGAATAATCTTTGTAGTTCTATGTGGGCTTTAGCTTGTTCCCATTTAGTAAGCATGTATATTCTGTCCGGTGTATATTGTACTGGAAGGTTTTGTTTGTGTAGAAACTCTATCAGATATCCCTTAATACTTCTAAGAATATATCTGTCCATAGTTATATTACACCATGCTTCCAAATGAAGTTGCAATGTCCCTCCAACTTCCGTGCTCCCTATTAATTCTGGAGCCCCAGATTCACCTACCTCCATGGTTATCGGTGGTAACTGAGTTATTTTCTTGGTTTCATTCGTGGTTGTGGAGGGCCTTGAGGTTGAGGTTGGGGTAGATGCTGAAGTAGAGGCTTTCGCATCTCCCACAGTGGTCGTCCCGGCCAAATCTTCACCATGTCACTGACGGCCGAACCTGCTGCAGCCACTCGTACCGGTTTCCCAGCTCCACAAAAGTGGCCGCTGCTGGCTGCGCTATATCTTGCAGCTGCTCATCCTCACTCCGGTATCGGTAAGTATTATCCGGAGGCTGTTTCGCCACATCACTTTCGCAGTGATGTCTTTATTAACACTGGCAGCCATCCTGGCCCAGTCAGACCTTCAATACCCTCCTCAGAGGCGTCTGACATTTCATGCAGCCCTTATGGGAAACTGCTGTGGGACTTATATTTTTTGCCCACTGTGGCTATCCTCCAATCCCGGAGCCTGCCACGGTGGAGAATTTCCTCCAGCAACCGCTCCAGCCGACTTACATGCTCTCGGGCACTAGTCGATCGCGGGTGCTTTAATATATCAGACCGCTCCTGCCGACCTTGGTGCTCTCGGGCACTAGTCGCACGCGGTATTTCCCGCAGCCGGTCCCCATGCCTACGGGCACTGGTCGCTCCCGGCCGCCCGATATAACTATGCCGCTCCTTGTCCACATTCATGTGACTGCCACTATGAAGGAGCTCCTTTTTCCCCCGCTGTTCCCGTCCCCCGTACACACGGGCACTGGTTTGCGGGTTTTCCTCGCTCCGCCGCTGACCACACCGGTCCTGTATGTGGGTCCACCACTCCACCCGGTCCCGGTACTCCCAGGCACCTGTGCTGGCTGCTGATCATGCTGCAGCCACTCGTACCGGCTTCCTTCAGCGTGGGCTAGCGGGTCCAACGCGTGCTCAGTGCTCTTCGGCACTGACAGCTCGCTATTTTTAGAACATTGCGGAAGTGCCGTTAATGCGCCCTTTCCGCACTTCCAGCGCCTCGGACCCATCTAGTACTTTAACAAAAGGATTAACACACATATTCTATGAAAACCCCATTTTTGTTTTACACCATTTTCCCACATACCTATAGTAAGGGTCCGTGGTGTTGTACCCGAGTCGTCAGGAAACCCTGCTCCAGCGTCGTTATCCTGTCGCTGAAGTCGGCTCCGTCCCCTGTTTTAAAACAAATTAACGGGCCCCCGGCCTCTGCTGGCTGCCTGCAATCTGCAGACTCTCCCCAGCCAGCTGCTGGTCCTATATATCCCAGCTGTGGACAGGTGTAGTGAAAAAAAAAAAAAAAACTGGAGAAAATCGGGGGGTGGGGTAAGTTTGGCACAGCTATTCCCATAACGGGAATTCAGTCTGTTGCCTGTTTTCCCCCCTGCCTCTATTCCAGCGCGGTCCAGCGGGTCCAACGCGTACTCAGTGCTCTCGGGCACTGACCGCTCGCCGCTATTTTTAGACCTGCGGAACCCCCGTCAGTTCCGCACCTTCCAGCCCCTCAGACCCATAAATTAGTAATGCACTCACCGACTAGTGGGGCTGTTACCGAGTTGTCGGGAAACTGCTCCAGCGACCGTTGTCCTGGCTCTAAAGTCGGCTCCGTTCCTGTTCAAAAGAAATTAACGGGCCCCGGCCGGTGCTGGCTGCCTGCAAATCTGCAGACTCTCCCCAGCCAGCTTCATCAGCCTTCTAGATAAAAAAAGGGTAAGTAAAGAAAAACGAAGTTCCCTTACCTGTTGCAGGTTCAAGTCCTGCCGATTGGGAGGAACGTCCTTCCTCCAGCGATGACGAGTTCGAGGATCTTTGATGAGGAGTGTATACAATCTCTCACCTGCACCATTTTACATTTATCTTTGGTGCTGGATTTCAGGGCAGGGGAGATAGATAGAGAGAGAGAGAGAGAGAGAGAGAGAGAGAGAGAGAGACACAGAGACACAGATAAGAGAGAGAGAGAGATAGATAGATAGATAGATAGATAGATAGAGAGAGAGAGAGAGAGAGAGAGAGATAGAGAGAGAGAGAGAGAGATAGATAGAGAGAGAGAGAGAGAGAGAGAGAGAGAGAGAGAGAGAGAGAGAGAGAGAGAGAGAGAGAGAGAGAGAGAGATAGATAGAGAGAGAGAGAGGTAGATAGAGAGATAGAGAGAGAGAGAGAGAGAGAGAGAGAGGTTGGAGAGGAGGGGACTACAGGGGAGGGGAGGAGAGGAGAGGTCAGAGGAGATGGGAGGAGAGAGAAGTGGAGAGGACAGGAGACAATATCTCACGCACCATATTTCAATTATCTTTGGTGCTGCATTGGTGGGGAGGGGAGAGAGAGGGAGAGGGAGTGGAGGAAAGAGGAGGAGAGAAGTGCAGAGGAGGGGATGAAATGGGAGGTGATGAGAGGAGAGGAGGGAAGAGTTCGGAGTGGGATAGGAGGAGACAAGAGGAGGGGAGAGGAGGGAAGGAGATAATAGCAGAGGAGAGGAGAGGAAAGCAGAGGAGCTGAGATGGGTGGAGAG
The DNA here is from genome assembly GCF_028641065.1 of Leucoraja erinaceus. Taxonomy (NCBI): domain Eukaryota; kingdom Metazoa; phylum Chordata; class Chondrichthyes; order Rajiformes; family Rajidae; genus Leucoraja; species Leucoraja erinaceus. The sequence goes on along the minus strand of NW_026576802.1, from coordinate 40,970 downwards.
GGGAGGGGAGTTGAGGAGAGGAGAGGAGAGGAGGATAAGAGGAGACCAGATGACTGGTGTGGAAAGGGGAATAGGTAAAAGGACAGCAGAGGAGGGAACATGAGGGGATTGAAGGGTAGTGACAATGGGGGGTAGAGAGGAGTGGGGACTGGAGGAGAGGAGGGAATAGGAGAGGGGAGGAGGTGACTCTTTGACTCCCCGACACTCTGGTGGGAATCAACCAAGGAGAACATTAAGAGGTTCTTCAGTTAAAGAGGTTCAGAGAGCAAGACAGAGTCAGAGGGAATTGTGTCAACTCCAGACAGATTTGCAACAACTGCTCCTTCTGCAGTCGAGGGGGGTGGATGTGAGGGAGGAACTTAGAGAAGTGAAGGACCGGCAAGCTCGGCTCTTTACCTCTGAATCCTCCAAGATCATCTTCCGATCTAGGGTCCGCCATGTGGAGCAGGATGAGACGTGCTCACGTTTCTTCTTCCATAAGTTTCACATAGAAACATAGAAACATAGAAAGTAGGCGCGAGAGCAGACCACCAGGTCCATCGAGCCCGCACCGCCATTCGCTCATGGCTGAACACTAAACAGACACACTTACCCACAAACAGTAGACACAAGACACAGAACACAAGACACTACCCTCCCCTTTATACCGCTATCACCCCTCTCCACCCCAAGAACCTCACAGGGGGAGCTCTGCGATCAACAGCCTTAGGGAGGAGGACGGCTCGGTAGCATCCTCGCAGACAGACAGACATGCTGAGGGTCTGCAAATCCTTTTACACGGAATTGTATGACAGAAAGGCCACAGACAGCACCGCCTCCCAGAACTTCCTGTCCTCTATCACGGAGGTCTTGGAGGACAGCAAGCGGGAGAGTCTGGACCAACCACTGACCCTAGAGGAGCTGACTGGCTCCATCCGCTCCTTTGACTCGAGTAAAACTCCTGGAAGCGATGGCTTACCGGCCGAGTTGTACTCGGCTATGTGGGACTGGGTGGGCCCGGACCTGCTGGAAGTGTACAACGACATGCTTCTAGCCGGCAGCATGTCAGACTCCATGAGGAAGGGCAGCATTACCCTAATCTACAAGCAGAAGGGGGAGAGGAAGGATATAAAGAATTGGAGACCCATAACATTGTTGAATGTAGATTACAAGATCCTGTCTAAGGCCATCGCCAACCGGGTCAAGTCTGCTCTGGGACGGGTAATCCACCCGGACCAAACCTGTGCTGTACCTGGCAGGAATATCTCAGACAGCCTAGCGCTGCTGAGGGATACCATTGCCTACGTGCAGGACAGACGGGTGGATGCCTGCCTAGTCAGCTTAGACCAGGAGAAGGCCTGCGACAGGATATCGTACACGTACATGAGGGACGTGCTCTCCAAAATGGGTTTTGGGGAGGGAATCCGAAATTGGATCAAACTGCTCTACACCAATATCAGTAGTGCAGTCCAAATCAATGGGTGGGAATCAGACAATTTCCCTGTAAGGTCTGGAGTCAGGCAGGGTTGCCCTCTCTCTCCTGTCTTGTTTGTCTGCTGTATTGAACCATTTGCCGAGTCCATCAGGAAGGATGCGAGTATAAGAGGAGTGACATTGCCAGGCAGTGGGGGCATTCAAGTAAAGACCTCCCTGTACATGGACGATGTCGCCGTCTTCTGCTCGGATCCAAGGTCGGTCCGCAGATTGATCAGCATCTGCGACCAGTTTGAGTCGGCCACGGGAGCCAGGGTGAACCGCAGGAAGAGCGAATCCATGCTCTTTGGCAACTGGCCCGACCGATCTTCCATCCCCTTCACCATCAAGCCTGACTTCTTGAAGGTGCTGGGGATCTGGTTCGGGGGGGCTGAGGCGAGTAACAAGAATTGGCTGGAGCGGATAGCCAAGGTGGGGAGGAAGCTGGAGCTGTGGAGGCAACGCTCCCTCTCCATAACCGGAAAAAATTTGGTCATCAGGTGTGAGGTGCTCTCGGGGCTGCTGTACTTGGCACAAGTGTGGCCTGTCCCTACCTCCTACGCCACAGGGATCACCTGGGCCGACTTCCAGTTCATCTGGGGGTGGAGGATGGACCGGGTGCGACGGGTCACAATGTACGTCGGCAGACAACGGGGGTAAAAGCGTGCCCAATGTTGCCCTTTGTGTGTGGCTGCATCAGGCGGAGTGCAGAGCCAAGGCACGTGGGCACCAAGTGTCACTACCTGCTGAGGTTCTACCTGTCCCCGGTGTTGCGAAGGATGGGCCTGGTGCAGATGCCACGCAATGTGCCAGTCAGCTGGACATTGCCGCCCCATCTGTCGTCTGTGGAAAGCTTCTTCCGGACCAACACCTTTGACCACAAGTCCATCGGGCAGTGGTCAGCACGGAATGTCCTGCAGGCACTGCAGGGAAAGGACTCGATGGATCCGGTGGCGTGATTCCCAGAGCAGACTGCCCAGCTTGTCTGGCAAAATGCCTCATCGCCAGAACTGACCAACAAGCACCAAGACCTGGCTTGGCTGGCGGTGAGGGGAGCCCTCCCAGTTAGATCCTTCCTGCACCGTCGGAACCTCACTACCAGCTCACGCTGCCCCCGGGACGGTTGCTATGGAGAGGAGACGGTCGCTCACCTCTTTGCAGAGTGTGGGTTTGCAAAGAGTCTGGAGAAGCATTCAAGGGTCCCTGGAACGCTTTATACCGAACAGCTCCGTCACAGAGCACTGTGATTTACAGACTGTTCCCAGGGACACATTCAGTGACTGACATCGAGTGCTGCTGGAAAGTCATCAACTCGGTGAAAGACGCTCTTTGGTCTGCCTGAGTGTTGTTCACCACCCAGCAGAGCGAGATGTCCGTCAGGGAATGTTGCCGACTGGCCCACTGCAGACTGCAGGAGCACGTGCTAAGGGACTCACTGAAGCTTGGTGCAGCCAACGCCAAGGCTCTGTGGAGGAGGACCACAGTCTAGTGTCCTTCCGCAGCTGGACATGGGGGGCACGGTACGGTGGAGACGCCCTTCAAAACAAGGGAAGGTATCCCACGCCAGGGGGGCACGTGAATGGCATGGGTGGGGGACAGACTTGAGAAATGTACAGACTGTATTGAACAATTGATAGAGCCTCCGAAAATGTCAGATTAATTTTTTCGCACTGTTCACGTATTGTATATATTTATTATTTGAATAGTCTATTTTGAAATTAAAAAATAAAAATTTGATTGGCTAATTGGAGTTTTCAGCAAAGATCCCATTGGATCTCCCACTTCTCTCTCCCCTTCTTTGTCTTTCTCTCCCTTATTTCCCCTTCTCTCCCTTCCCCCACTCTCTCTAAAGGACTTACGGTGCTCTGTGGCAGCCGTTTACCTCCCTCTTCATCGCGCAGAGAAGGGGGATAAGGTATGGAGCTGGCCAGTCTGGGGGTAATGAGATGGGAAGTCGCCAGCTTGCGGGCGTAAGGAATGGGAGGTAGACAGCTTGGGGGAGTAAGGGGAATGGGAGGGAGGCAGCTTGAGGGAGTAAGTTTGTTGTTCTGCACATCGATCGGGAGGTGATGACATTGCCCGTTCACACGCAGCCAGAGGAAACAGTGTACATACAGTAATGACAAATGCAATGCAATATCCAGTGCAGAACAGTGCAAGATTGTGTTGCAGAAAGCTCGAGGTAGCAAGGACGAGAGGGGAGAGTGATCACCAATGCTGTCCATGTGGAGTTTGCTCACTTCCCCCTCCGTGGAGGACCGGATGCGGGTCAGGGCAGGGGAGGCGAGCTCAGCCTTCCGAGCCTCAATCCAGCATCAGCCTTCCTCCCGCGCATCCTAGCTCCGACGGGCCGAGTGCTGCCGTCTTCCTCCCCAGACAACAGCTGAGGGGAAAAACACAGAAGAAACCTCTTCCAACCCCCCGAATCCCTCAGAGAATGTCCCTGCCCTGCCTTTGGAATCAAGCCGTCACAATTGTGCACGATCAGTCCGCATTATCCTTGTTTTAATATATACTAGACCAAGTAGGACACGTTGTGTCCCATCCCCTCAACACGTGGTTGTGGCTTCTCACACACACACACAGACAGGGGGGTGAGAGACAAGGGGGAGGGACGTGGAGAGATGGGGGGAGGGAGGGGAGAGAGGAGGATATAGGAGCGGGGGGAGAGGAAGAGGTAGAGAGGAGGGGGGAGAGAGAGGGAGAGGATGGGGTGGCAGTGGGGGAGAGAGTTTGGGGGGGGGATGTGGATAGAGGGGGGAGGTAGGGGTAGGGAGGAGAGAGAGGAGGGGGGAGAGAGGAGGGGGAGAGAGAGGAGGGGGAGAGACAGGACGAGAGAGAGAGGAGAGGGGAGAGAGAAAGGGAGAGGAGGGGAGAGGAGAGGTAGCGGGGAGGGGGAGAGAGGAGGGGGAGAGAGAGGAGAGGAGAGAGAGTAGGGGCAGAGAGGAGGGGGAGATAGGAGGGGAGAGCGAGTAGGGGGAGAGAGGAGGCGGGAGAGGAGAGGAAGGTGGGAGAGGAGGGAAGCGGGGAGTAGCGGGCAGAGGGGCAGTGGGGAAGAGCGGGGCAGCGGGTGTCAACCAAACGACAGCGAGTTGGGCGGGGATGTGACACAGCGCAGGTCATGCACGGAAGACCCATTGTGACGTCATCAGCAAGACCATCTAGTTTATTTTCAAAGGTTTATCGGATTTGTGAACATTTTCATAAATAACTCTAGAAATAACATATAACATATATAACAATTACAGTACGGAAACAGGCCATCTCGGCCCTACAAGTCCGTGCCGAACAACTTTTTTTCCCTTAGTCCCACCTGCCTGCACTCATACCATAACCCTCCATTCCCTTCTCATCCATATGCCTATCCAATTTATTTTTAAATGATACCAATGAACCTGCCTCCACCACTTCCACTGGAAGCTCATTCCACACCGCTACCACTCTGAGTAAAGAAGTTCCCCCTCATATTACCCCTAAACTTCTGCCCCTTAAATAAAGCATTAATTTTTCCGATAAGGCTGTTTTGGACTCCAGGAGGAAAATCTCTAACGGAATATGTAAAAATGTTACCGTTAGCGCGTCGTTTTGTGCGATGTTTGTGTGAGTACACACAAACATCGCACACAAATAAATACACATCCAATATTAGAATTTTATAATTATAGAAATATAGACAAAAGCTTATCAAGGTTAAGTTGGAATTTATTGGCACATGCACCAATTAAGGTACAGTGATATTTGAGTTACCATACAGACTTAGAGAAAAGATAAAGCTGGTCTGTTAGAGGAAAATGAGAATGGAGAGGCCATGCTTCCTGATCTGGGGAACTTCATGAAAAAGGAAGTACGGTTCATGTCAAATTTACGCTACGGGAGTATTCAAGATCCTAAACCAATCGCAACTGTCAAAGGTTCTACCTTTATTAAAACGAAACGAAGATCAGGACCTAAGGGAAGTAGTTTTGATTCCGCTGTAAATACCTGCAGAAACGAAAGACCAAAAGGAAGAAGTTACATCCACTGTTAAACCAAGATGGTTCTGCTTGTCATCCAGCGAGAAGAAGACAGAGGAATGTCAAAGAGATGGCCCACGAGGGAAGTGAAGGAGGGGCTGTCGATGACTGGTCAGCTTGGACCTTGCATCCCATCCCAAGAATGGACACCGCATTCTTGACAGGGCCAAGGAGAGCTTGTAATAGGAACACTTCTCCATCCGTTTCTCACCACGGATGGCTGACCTGCTGAGTTCTACCGGCACTTTGGAGGGGAATGGACAGGTGACGTGTCGGGTCTGGACCCTTCTTTGGACTGATGGAGTCGGGGGAGAAAGCTGGAAAAAAAGAGATGGGGTTGGGACAGACTCCAGGACTTGATTAGGAGGGGGGGAGTCTCCTTAATTTGGAGAATTCAATGTTCATGTCATTGGGCTGTGAGCTATGAGGTGCTGTTCCTCCAGTTTGCGTGTCACCTCACTCTGGCAATGGAGGAGGCCCAGGACAGAAACATCAGTGTGGGAGTAGGAAGGGGAGTTAAAATGGTTGGCAACCGGGAGATCCAGCAGGCCTTGGAGGACTGAGCGCAAGTGTAGGGTGAAATACACACCTAGTCCTGATACAATAGACATTAGACAAGAGACAATAGTTTGAGTCTTTGAGTTTGAGTCAATTTAATTGTCATTTGGACCCCTGGAGGTCCAAACGAAATGCCGTTTCTGCAGCCATACATTACACACAAATAGACCCCAGACACAACATAATTACATTTAACATAAACATCCATCACATAGCTGTGATGGAAGGCCAAATAAACTTCTCTCTATTCTCCCCCACTCCCCCCCCCCCCCCCCCCGATGTCAGAGTCAAAGTCATAGCCCCCGGCTGGCGATGGCGATTGTCCCGCGGCCATTAAAGCCACGCCGGGTGGTGCGAGGTCGCACACCGGGTCTTGATGTTGGAGCCCCCGGTGTGCGCTCGCAGAGTCCGCGGCCATTCCAGCCGCGCGGGGCAGTGATGTAGGCCCCGCTCCAGGAGCTCTTCGACCCCGCAACTCGGGCGGGAGAAGTCGCCACCGCAGAAGCCCCGAAAAGCGGTCTCCCCCCAGGGAGCCGTGGGCTCCCGGCGCCGTCGTCCACAGACCTGTAGAGAGCCTCCGACTCTCCGGCAGCAGCAGCAGCAGCAGCAGCAGCAGCAGCAGCAGCAGCAGCAGCAGCAGCAACAGCAACAGCATCAGCAGCAGCAGCGCTCCTCCACCGCTCCGGACTCGGCCAGCTCCGCGACGGCAACGGTGAGTCGACACCTGAGTCCCCGGTCTCTTCCTGTTGGAGGCCGCTCCTCGTTGCGGCCTCAACGACGACTGAGACCCGACGAGAAAAGGTCGGGTCTCCAGTGCAGGGAGAGATTCAAAAGGTTTCCCCCCCCCTACCCAACATAAAATAACAAACACTACATAAAAACACAAGACAAAAATAATAAAAACGCGGACAGGCTGCAGAGGCCGCTGCTGGCCAGAGCCGCGCCGCCTACCGGATGAGGTGCAGGAATAGGCCATTCGACCCTTGTACCAGCTTCGCCATTCAATGTGATCATGGCTGATCATCCACAATCAGTACCCCGTTCCTGCCTTCTCCCCATATCCCCTGACTCCGCTATCATTAAGACCCTTATCTAGCTCTCGCTTGAAAGTATCCAGAGAACCGGCCGCCACCGCCCTCTGAGGCAGAGAATTCCACAGACTCACAACTCACTGTGTTAAGAAGTGCTTCCTCATCTCCGTTCTAAATGGCTTACCCCTTATTCATAAACTGTGGCCCCTGGTTCTGGACTCTCGCAACATTGATAACATGTTTCCTGCCTCTAGCGTGTCCAAACCCTTAATAATCTTATACGTTTAAAAAAGATTCCCTCTCATCCTTCTAAACCCCAGAGTGTACAAGCCCAGCTGCTCCATTCTCTCAGCATGACTTCCACCACCCCAGGAATAAAACAAACCTACGCTGCACTCCCTCAATAGCAAGAATGTCCTTCCTCAAATTCGGAGACCCAAACTGTACACATTAATCCAGGTGTGGTCTCACTAGGGCTCTATACAACTTCAGAAGGACCTCTTTGCTCCTATACTCAACTGCTCTTGTTATGAAGACCAACATGCCATTCACTTTCTTCACTGCCTGCTGTACCTGCATGCTTGCTTTCAGTCACTGAACAATGACCCCCAGATCCTGTTGTACTTACGCATTTCCCAATTTGAGATTAGATAATAATCTGCCTTCCTGTTTATGCTACCAAAGTGGATAACCTCACATTTATCCACATTAAACTGCATCTGCCATGCATCTGCCCATGCACCCAACCTGTCCAAGTCACCCTGCATTCTCATTGCATTCTCATCACAGGTGTGGCGAGGAAGCTGGAAAAGAGAGACGGGGGCTGGACAAAGCCTGGCAAGTGCTAAGTGGACACAAAATGCTGGAGTAACTCAGCAGGACAGGCAGCATCTCTAGAGAGAAGGAATGGGTGACGTTTCAGGTTGAGACCCTTCTTCAGAAGTGACAGGTGGATATAGGTGAGGGAGACACAAGATACTGTAGATGCTGGAATCTTGCATAGAACACAATTTAGTTAGATGTGTTTAACTGAGTTATTTTGTCAATCTAAAGACAACTTGACTAAAACACTTGTAGCTGGTGAAATCGATTCTTTATTCAGCTGAGACTAGTCTCTGAACATTCCAACAGAGCTTATGCTCTCGGGAGGGTCCAGAGAGGAGTAACTTTGATAGAACTCACATCATTTATACAGGTATTAGACATTTCAGATACAGAGGGTATGACAAGCCAGTAACCAATCATCTGTGTCCTTCTGGTGATTTACAACATCAGTCACACGATCCCCTTTCCCTGGCCTCATTACAACTTATTTCAATACTGCAAACCCCCAGGAGGGTCAATTATCAAAGACCACTCCTCAAAATATAAGATACATATGTAAAACAATGATCACACAAGTCACACATACTTTCCATACCAAATAGAAAGATATTTCTATAAATCTAAACAATTTCCATAAGCTTACTAGCAGGAAAGGGGCTACAAATTAGAATTGAGTTGTATCCTAGCACCAAACACTTATTAATTGAGTTGACAGATTTACGACCCATGTATGAGATATGTATGGGTTTTGAACTTAGAAACTGTAATTCAGCAAACTTATATAATTAATGTTTTAAAGATATAGGTAATAGTATTTCAAACTGAAATTGTAGTAAAACAAATTATGAAATGTATTGTCTTAGTAGGAAGGTAAACTACTTATGGAAGTAGGCTTATAGTACTGAGGGGTAACTTTTTCAAACAGAGGGTGGAGGGAGTATGAAACAAACTGTCACAGGAGGTAGTTGAGTAACTATCTCAAGAAATAGTAATTGAGGCTGTGACTATCCCAAGAAACAGTAGGACAGTTACATGGGTAGGACACATTTGGAGGGTTTGGACCAAACACAGGCAGGTGGGACGAGTGTAGCTGGGACATGTTGGTCGGTGTGGGCAAGTTGGGCCGAACGGTCTGTTTCCACATTGTATCACTCTATGAGTAACACAAAGTATTGGAGTAACTCAGCGGGTCAGGCAGCATCTGTGGAGAACATGTACAGATGACATTCACAGGGTGCTGGAGTAACTCAGCGGGACAGGCAGCATCTCTGGAGAGAAGGAATGGGTGACGTTTCGGGTCGACACTGAAGATGGGTCTCGATCCTGAAACATTACACATTCCTTCCAGCATTTTGTGTCTACCTAAACAGTGCCTATCCACGTGGCGGTGTGCCAGCAGGCTGGAGGAGCGGGCAAAGGCCTTGCCGCAGAGTGGGCAGGTGAAGGGGCGCTGGGCGGTGTGGACTCGTCGGTGCTCCAGCAGGTGGTCAAGCCGGGTGAAATCCTTGCCACACTCAGCGCACACAAAGGGTCTCTCTCTGGTGTGTATCCGCTGGTGCTCCCGCAGCCCCCGTGCTCTCTTGTCACAGTGGCAGCAGCTGCTCGCCGGCGTGGGTCCGCCGGTGCTGCCGCAACCCCCGCGAGCTGTCAAACTCCTCACCGCAGTACGGGCAGTCGTAGGGCTGGCCACTGTTGTGCACGCGCGAGTGAGCCAGGGCGTTGGAGGCCACGCTGGGAACGGGACGGTCGCTGACGTGCACCCGCTGGTGGGACAGCAGCTTGTAGGAGCTGGTGAAGCCGGTGCCGCACTGGGCACAGGTGTAGGGGCGCTCTGATAGGATTCGGTGAAGCCTTTGCCGCACTGGGCGCAAGTATAGGGGTGCTCGCCGGTGTGGGTGCGCTGGTGAACCAGCAGGTTGCTGGACTGGTGAAGCCCTTGCCGCACTGGGCGCAGGTGTAGGGGCGCTCGCCGGTGTGGGTGCGCTGGTGGGACAGCAGGCTGCTGGAGCGGGTGAAGCCCTTGCCGCACTGGGTGCAGGTGTAGGGGCGCTCCCCGGTGTGGGTGCGCTGGTGGGACAGCAGGCTGCTGGAGTGGGTGAAGCCCTTGCCGCACTGGGCGCAGGTGTAGGGGCGCTCGCCGGTGTGGGTGCGCTGGTGGGGCTCCAGCAGGCTGCTGGAGTGGGTGAAGCCCTTGCCGCACTGGGTGCAGGTGTAGGGGCGCTCCCCGGTGTGGGTGCGCTGGTGGGACAGCAGGGTGCTGGACTGGGTGAAGCTCTTGCCGCACTGGGTGCAGGTGTAGGGGCGCTCCCCGGTGTGGGTGCGCTGGGTGCTCCAGCAGGGTGACTGGACTGGGTGAAGCCCTTGCCGCACTGGGCGCAGGTGTAGGGGCGCTCCCCGGTGTGGGTGCGCTGGTGCTCCAGCAGGTGACAGGACTGGGTGAAGCCCTTGCCGCACTGGGTGCAGGTGTAGGGGCGCTCGCCGGTGTGGGTGCGCTGGTGCTCCAGCAGGTGACTGGACTGGGTGAAGCCCTTGCCGCACTGGGTGCAGGTGTAGGGGCGCTCCCCAGTGTGGAGGTGCCGGTGGGACCAGCAGGTCTTTGGACTGGGTGAAGCCCTTGCCGCACTGGGACACAGGTGTAGGGGCGCTCGCCGGTGTGGGTGCGCTGGTGCACCAGCAGGGTGTTGGAGTGGGTGAAGCCCTTGCCGCAGTGGGCGCAGGTGTAGGGGCGCACCCCAGTGTGGGTGCTCTGGTGGGATAGCAGGTGACTGGACTGGCTGAAACCCTTGCCGCAGTCGCTGCAGGTGTAGGGCCTTTCCCTGGTGTGGGTGCGCTGGTGCTTCCGCAGGGCGCTGGAGCGGATGAAGCTCTTGCCGCAGTCACTGCAGGTGTAGGGCCGCTCCCCGGTGTGCAGCCGCCTGTGCTTCTTCAGGTCCTCGCTCGTGTGACTTGAAGCTCTTGCCGCAGTTGGAGCAGGTGTGAAGGGCCTCTGCAGCGCTGTGTGGGCCGCCGTGCTCTGTGTTCCCGCCAGCCCCTTGCACACAGGAAAGACTTGCTGCAGGGTGAGCAGCAGCCATCTGAAGCTTCTCGCCTGTGTGCACCCGCCAGTGCCGCCGTAGCACAACATATTCGGCAAAGCTCTTGCCGCAGGTGGAGCAGCTATGGGACTTCTCGCCCGTGTGCGTCCGCCGGTGTATCTTCAGGTGATTCGCCGTCTTGAAGTTCTTGCCACAGTCGGAGCAGTTGAAGGGCCTCTCGCTGGTGTGCACGCGGTTGTGCTGCCAGGTTGCTGGAGCTGGTGAAGCTCTTGCCGCACTCCGAGCAGTCAAAGGGGCGTTCTCCCGTGTGCACCCGCCGGTGGGCCTCCAACACGCTCAGGCACCGCCACACCTTGCCACACTTGTCAATTTCACTTGTTGGTCCTCCATCGAAGCTCAGCCCGCACACCGAGCAGATGGGGGAGCCCACCGGCACCCTGGCCGCCCTCAATGGCCGCTCACGTCCCCGTCTCTCCGTCCACAGCTACAGCTCCTAAACCCTGCAGGAGGGGAACACAGAGGGTCACCAATCTGGCAAACAGGACATTACTAGCATATATTGAGTGCGTTTATGGCGGAGGAAACCATTATAAAGAAACATAGCAAATGGGTGCAGGAGCAGGCCATTCGGCCCTTCGAGCCTGCAACGCCATTCAATATGATCATGGCTGATCATCCAACTCCATATCCTGTACCTCCCTTCTCTCCATACCCCCTGATCCCTTTAGCCACAAGGGCCACATCCAATTCCCTCTTAAATATAGCCAGTGACCTGGCCTCAACTACTTTCTGCGGCAGTGAATTCCACAGATTCACCACTCTCTGTGTGAAAAAAATTTTCTCATCACTGTCCTAAAAGACGTAGGATAGTATCCTTAAACTGTGACCCTTGATCGCTGGTCTTCCCCAACATGGGAACAATCTTTCTGCATCTAACTCCTGTCCAAACCCTTAAGAATTTTGCTCCCCAAAGCTAACATACCATTCGCCTCTCTCCACTGCCTGCTGCACCTGCTGCTTCTTACTTCAAGCACTGGTGTACCATGACACCCAGGTCTCGTTGCTCTCTCCCCTTTTCCTAAACGGCCACCACTTTGTCATAGATTCTTTCCTGTTGTTGCCACCTTGGTGGAACCTCACATTTATCCACATTATACTGCATCTGCCATGCTCTCCTTATCCCTCTCTGCCACACATTCTCCCCCACGCCCCGCCATTCATTCAGTGAGACCCCTGCCCTGGTTTGACTTCCTAAACACCACCCACCCCCCCCCCACAATGTGACCATCCTCCCCCTTGTGACCTTGCCCCATTCCCTGCTCCCTCCCCCTCCTTATCCCCCCCCTTCCCTCCTCCCCTGGGGTCCCAACACTGAGCCCACCGACCCCCACTAGTCTCCCCCCATTCTTTCATGTCCCATTTACTCCTCTCTCTTTGCTTCCTGTTCCCTGCCCCCCATTCTCCCCCATCCTCACCCCAAACCGTGTGCTTTAAGTTTGCATCGCAATCTCTTATGTGGAACCTTGTCAAAACCCTTCTGAAAGTCCAGATATAACACATCCACTGGTTCTCCCTTATCCACTCTACAAGTTACATCCTCGAAAAAAATTCTCTAAGATTCGTCAGACATGATTTACTCTTTCCAAATCATCCTCTCCCTCTCTCCAATGCTCTCACCACTCTAATGTGCTGTCTCTCTTTATCCTCATTCTCTTTCTCTCTCTCTCCCTCACCCTCTCTCTCTCTCTCCCCTCCCTCTCTCTCTCTCTCTCTCCTTCTCCCCCTCTCTCTCTCTCTCTCTCTCTCCCTCTCTCTTTTCCTCTACCTCTCTCACCCCCTCTCTCTATCTCTCCCTCTCTCTCTCTCTCCCTCCCTCTCTCCCTACTCTCTCCCTCCAATCCTCTGAACTCTCCAGAATCTAAAGAGTTTTGAAAAATCATCACTAATGCATCCACTATTTCTGGGGCTACTTCCTTATGTACTCTGGGATGCATTATTTATCACTAATACAATTCTGTGCGGCACAGTGGCGCAGCGGGACAGCTGCTGCCTCACCGCCAGATACCCGGGCTCCATCCTGACTACGGGTGCTGTCCATGTGGAGTTTGTACGTTCTCCCCTTGACCTGTGATGGTTTTTACTCCAGCTGCTCCGGTTTTCTCCAACATTTCAAAGACGTTTAGGGTTGTAGATTTGTCGGCCTCCGCAATATTGTTAAATTGTCCCTAATGTGCGTAGGATAGTGCTAGTGATAGAATCGCTGGTCGGCGCTCTCTTCCTCTCTCTCCAAAAGATCTGTGTCTCCTCTCTGCTCTCTCTCTCTCTCTGTCAAAACCTCTGTTCTTGACCCAAATGTGTCTGTCTCTCTCATCTCTCTCCTCCACTGTCTCCCTCTCTCTTATCTCTCTTCTCTCTCTCCCTCTCTCTGTCATGTCCAAGTCTCTCTGTCTTCTCCCTCTCCCCCAGAGCTGCCTGACTCCCTCCCTTACTCTCTCTCTCTGTCCCCTCATCTGATCACTGGAAACTCTCTGGCCAACTCCTAGATCTCTCGCTCCA
>NW_026576802.1:0-25000 GCF_028641065.1 Leucoraja erinaceus | reverse complement strand
AGTTAGTCTCAGTACCAACGGACACAGGGAACTCTTTTCTGGGTTCCCCTCTTGTGTTTGAAGGGCTTTAAACTGGAGGGTATCTGGGGGGGGGGGGCTAGATTTAAGGTGATTCCAAAAATGTAGTGCTCTTTTCTGGATATCAGCGGGTATCTGCCTAATTCCGCCCTACATGCGTTTGTTGGTGTTTTCCTTTGGATACGGAGGATGTTCCGACAAAATTCCGCATGCAGGGCCTCCGTTGTATGTTTTTCCCATTTACTATAACTATGGTGACTGAGCGGACCCCATACTTCACTACCATAAAGCACAATAGGCTCGATTACACTGTCAAATATTTTAAACCAGATTTTAATTGGGATTTGGATGTTGTAGAATCTTCTTTTTATTGCATACAAAGCTCTTCAAGCTTTCTCTTTTAGTGCATTCATTGCCATATTGAAGCTCCCTGATGCTGCAACAGTTAGACCAAGGTAAGTATAGAGTGAGGAGCGGCCTTGTGAGGGAAGTGCCCTGTGAGTCTTTGGCTCGAGAGGCTTCGGCGAGGAGAGGAGACCACGCAATACGCTTGAGAGGTAGAGACGAAAGAAGGAGATGTCAGGCAAGCTGATTCAGTGCGATGCTTGCAGTATGTGGGAGGTTAAGGACACCGCTGGTGCCTCTGGCTGCTACAAATGCGAAAAGTGCATCCAGGTGGAGCTCCTGAAGGGCCGTGTTGGGGAACTGGAGAAGCAAGTGGATGACTTCCGGTTCGTACGAGAAACGGAGTCGTTCCTCGATAAGTCCTACAGTACGATTGTTACACCTAAGGTACTGGAAGTGAGAAGGTGGGAGACAGTGAGAAACGGAGGGAAACATGGAATGCCAACGTCCCCGGGTGGTGTACCTCTTGTAAACAGGTTCACCCGCTTAGAAGCTGTTGGGACAGAACACGCGAGCGGCGGACTGGCTTGCAATGCGAATAGGGCTGTTGAGCCAAAACCAAAAAGGCCTAAGGCAGGCAAGGCCATTGTAGTGGGAGACTCCATCGTGAGAGGTACGGACAGGGGTTTCAGCGGCAACAGACGGGATGCAAGGATGGTGTGCTGCCTTCCCGGTGCCAGGATCCAGGATGTCACGGACAGAGTGCAGAAAATCCTCAAGGGCGAAGGTGAACATCCGGAAGTGGTAGTGCATGTCGGCACAAACGATGTCGGAAAGAAGGGGATGAATATTCTGCAGCGATACTTCAGAGAGCTCTCAAAAATGTTGAAAAGCGGGACCTCCAGGGGTGTTATCTCCGGTTTGCTTCCAGTTCCCCGTGCTGGTGAGAGCAGGAACAGGGAGATACGGGACCTGAACGTGTGGCTGAGGAACTGGTGCATGGGGCAGGGAATTGGATTCTTAGATCACTGGGATCTGTTTTGGGGTAAGGGGGAACTGTACAAAAGGGACGGATTGCATCTTAACAGGTGTGGGACCAGCATTCTGGCAGGCAGGTTTGCCACTGCTACACGGGTGGCTTTAAACTGAATAAGGGGGGTGGGGTGTCGAATGGGATAGTGGAGGATGGAGTTAAAGGGAAAGGGTTTCTTAAATGTGTGAGCGTAGAGACCGAGGGGTGTAAAATGAGGGTAGAAGCAATAGGTAGCAAGGTGAAAAGTAAAAGTGGCAGGCAGACAAAACCCGGGCAAAAATCAAAAAGGGTAATTTTTCAACATAATTGTATAAGGGGTAAGAGTGTTGTAATAACAAGCCTGAAGGCTTTGTGTCTCAATGCAAGGAGCATTCGTAATAAGGTGAATGAGTTGAATGTGCAGATAGCTATTAAAGACTATGATATAGTTGGGATCACAGAGACATGGCTCCAGGGTGACCAAGGCTGGGAGCTGAACATCCAGGGATATTCAATATTCAGGAGGGATAGAGAGAAAGGAAAAGGAGGTGGGGTAGCGTTACTGATTAGAGAGGAGATTAATGCAATGGAAAGGAAGGACATTAGTTTGGAGGATGTGGAATCGGTATGGGTAGAGCTGCGAAACACTAAGGGGCAGAAAACGCTGGTGGATGTTGTGAACAGGCCACCTAAAAGTAGTAGTGAAGTTGGAGATGGTATCAAACAGGAAATTAGAAATGCGTGCGACAAAGGCAAAGCAGTTATAATGGGTGACTTCAATCTACATATAGATTGGGTGAATCAAATTGGCAGGGGTGCTGAGGAAGAGGATTTCTTGGAATGTATGCGGGATAGTTATCTAAATCAACATGTAGAGGAACCAACGAGAGAGCAGGCTATTTTTGACTGGGTATTGAGTAATGAGGAAGGGTTAGTTAGCAATCTTGTTGTACGTGCCCCCTTGGGCAAGAGTGACCATAATATGGTTGAGTTCTTCATTAGGATGGAGAGTGACATTGTTAATTCAGAAACAATGGTTCTGAACTTAAAGAAAGGTAACTTTGAGGGTATGAGACGTGAATTGGCCAAGATTGACTGGCAATTAATTCTAAATGGGTTGACGGTGGATATGCAATGGAAGACATTTAAAGACTTCATGGATGAACTACAAAAATTGTTCATCCCAGTTTGGCAAAAGAATAAATCAGGGAAGGTAGTACATCCATGGATAACAAGGGAAATCAGGGATAGTATCAAAGCGAAGGATGATGTGTACAAATTAGCCAGAAAAAGCAGCATACCAGAGGACTGGGAGAAATTCAGAGACCAGCAGAGGAGGACAAAGGGCTTAATTAGGAAAGGAAAAATAGATTATGAAAGAAAACTGGCAGGGAACATAAAAACTGACTGCAAAATTTTTATAGATATGTGAAAAGAAAGAGATTAGTTAAAACAAATGTAGGTCCCTTGCAGTCAGAAAACAGGTGAGTTGTTCATGGGGAACAAGGATATGGCGGACCAATTGAATAACTACTTTGGTTCCGTCTTCACTAAGGAAGACATAAATAATTTGCCGGAAATAGCAGGGGACCGGGGGTCAAAGGAGTTGGAGGAATTGAGTGAAATCCAGGTTAGCCGGTAAGTTGTGTTGTGTAAATTGAATGGATTAAAGGCCGATAAATCCCCAGGGCCAGATAGGCTGCATCCCAGAGTACTTAAGGAAGTAGCTCCAGAAATAGTGGATGCATTAGTAATAATCTTTCGAAACTCTTTAGATTTTGGAGTAGTTCCTGAGGATTGGCGGGTAGCAAACGTAACCCCACTTTTAAAAAAGGGAAGGAGAGAGAAAACGGGGAATTACAGACCAGTTAGTCTAACATCGGTAGTGGGGAAACTGCTAGAGTCAGTTATTAAAGATGGGATAGCAGCACATTTGGAAAGTGGTGAAATGACAAAGTCAGCATGGATTTACGAAAGGTAAATCATGCCTGACGAATCTTATAGAATTTTTCGAGGATGTAACTAGTAGCGTGGATAGGGGGGAACCAGTGGATGTGGTGTATCTGGACTTCCAGAAGGCTTTCGACAAGGTCCCACATAAGAGATTAGTATACAAACTTAAAGCACACGGCATTGGGGGTTCAGTATTGATGTGGATAGAGAGCTGGCTGGCAAACAGGAAGCAAAGAGTAGGAGAAAAAGGGTCCTTTTCACAATGGCAGGCAGTGACTAGTGGGGTACCGCAAGGCTCAGTGCTGGGACCCCAGCTATTTACAATATATATTAATGATCTGGATGAGGGAATTGAAGGCAATATCTCCAAGTTTGCGGATGACACTAAGCTGGGGGGCAGTGTTAGCTGTGAGGAGGATGCTAGGAGACTGCAATGTGACTTGGATAGGCTGGGTGAGTGGGCAAATGTTTGGCAGATGCAGTATAATGTGGATAAATGTGAGGTTATCCATTTTGGTGGCAAAAACGGGAAAGCAGACTATTATCTAAATGGTGGCAGATTGGGAAAGGGGGAGATGCAGCGAGACCTGGGTGTCATGGTACACCAGTCATTGAAGGTAGGCATGCAGGTGCAGCAGGCAGTAAAGAAAGCGAATGGTATGTTAGCTTTCATTGCAAAAGAATTTGAGTATAGGAGCAGAGAGGTTCTACTGCAGTTGTACAGGATCTTGGTGAGACCACACCTGGAGTATTGCGTACAGTTTTGGTCTCCAAATCTGAGGAAGGACATTATTGCCATAGAGGGAGTGCAGAGAAGGTTCACCAGACTGATTCCTGGGATGTCAGGACTGTCTTATGAAGAAAGACTGGATAGACTTGGGTTTATACTCTCTAGAATTTAGGAGATTGAGAGGGGATCTTATAGAAACTTACAAAATTCTTATTGGACAGGCTAGATGCAGGAAGTATCTGTCTCTGTCTGTCTCTCTCTGTTTCTCTCTCTCTATCTATCTATCATTCTCACTCTCTGCATCTGTCTCTCTTTCCCTGTCTCTCTCTGTCGCTCTCTCTCCGTCTGCCCCTCTCTCTGCCTCGCTCCCTGTCTCTCTTTCTGTCTCTCTCTCAGTCTCTGCCTCTGTCTCCATCTCTACGTCTGCCTGTCTCTCCTCTCAGCTCGTCTCTCTGTCCCTCAACATCTCACTCTCTCTGTCTCTTCCTCTCACTCCGTCTCTCTCTGTCAGTCCCTCTCTCTGCCTCCCTCTCTCTCTTTCTCCGTCTGTCTCTGTGTCTGTCTCTGTTCTCTATCTGTCTCTTTCTGTCCCTCAATCTCCGTCTCCCTCTCTCTCTCTTTCTCTCTCTCTCTCTATGTCTGTCTCTCTCTCTCTGTCTGTCTCCCTCCCTGTTTCTCCCTCTTTCTGTCTCTCTCTCTGTCTGTCTGACTCTGCCTCTCTCTGTCTTTGTCCCTCTCTGTCTCTGTCCCCCCCCTCTATCTCTGTCTCTCTCTGTTTCTCTATCTCTCCCTCTCTCTGCATCCGTCTCTCTCTCTCACTATGTCTCTCTCTCCATCTCTCTCTGTCTCTCTCTCTCTCTCTCTCTCACTCGCTGGGACAGAGGATTTGGGTGAACATAGACCCATTCCTGCCAACCGTGGGCCTAACTGCAGACAGATACATAACGTACTCAACACATAGGACAGGAAAGAGAAATGATCTGCAAATAGAAACGCCATTGGCCAGGACAGATATTTATAAGGACTCGTTCTTTGTAAGAACCGCAATGGAATGGAATAAACGAGACAACAATGTCGTCTAAATGTTTAAGAAGGAACTGCAGATGCTGGAAAATCGAAGGTAGACACAAAATGCTGGAGTAACTCAGCGGGTGAGGCAGCATCTATGGAGCGAAGGAATAGGTGACGATTCGGGTCGAGACCCTTCTTCAGACTCAAGAACCATTTCCTTCACTCCATAGATGCTGCCTCACACGCTGAGTTTCTCCAGTGTTTTTGTCAAACAACAAGTGTCCAATCAGCTTCACTGGACAATAGAGAGCAGGTGCAGGAGGAGGCCATTCGTCCCTTCGAGCCAGCACCGCCATTCAATGTGATCATGGCTGATCATCCCCAATCAATTGGGATCCCTAATCTCCGTGGAAATGAAAAGCCATGGGTGACAGCAGAGGTGCGCTCGCTGCTGAGGGCCCGTGATGCAGCCTACAGAGCCGATAACACAGCTGCTCTTCCATCTACCAGGACTGCACTGGAAAAAGGAATCAAGGCAGCAAAACGTGCCTATGCAGAAATAATCCAGGGACACCTCTGTGACACAGGAGACACCAGGAGGATGTGGAAGGGAATCCAAACACTGACGGGGTACAGGGCAAGGCAGCAGGTAACCGACACGGACACTTCTCCCCCAGATGAACTGAACAACTTATTTGCACGTTTTGAAGCAGCAAACACCACACCCAAGGGGAGAGCCAGCCCCTGCTTACAAACTGACCAGCCAGTCCTGACCATAGACTCAATGGACACACGGAGAATCCTGTCTAAGGTCAACCCGTGGAAAGCAGTCGGATCCGACGACATCCCAGGACGTGTGCTAAAGGAATGTGCTGAGGAGTTAGCAGATGTGCTAATAGACATCTTTAACATCTCCCTTAGTCAAGCCATTGTCCCCACATGCCTCAAAACTTCCACAATAATTCCAATAGCAAAGAAACCAGTTGTTGCCTGCCTAAATGACTACCGCCCTGTCGCCCTGACCCCAATAATAATGAAGTGTTTTAAACGCCTGGTGAAACCCCACATTACTGCCAGCCTCCCCTCATCATTAGACCCCCTCCAGTTCGCCTATCGCCCCAACCGCTCTACAGAAGATGCCATCTCTACTACGCTGCACACAGTACTCACGCATTTGGAAAACAAGAACACCTACACCAGAATCCTGTACATTGATTTCAGCTCAGCATTTAACACCATCATCCCACAGACTTGTGGAGAAACTAACCCTGCTGGGCCTCAACACCACCCGGTGTCACTGGATCCTGGACTTTCTGACACAGAGACCGCAGTCAGTCCGTGTTGGCAAGAACACTTCAGGCTCGATCACGCTGAGCACCGGCTCCCCTCAAGGCTGTGTGCTCAGCCCGCTGTTGTTCACACTGCTCACACATGACTGTGCTGTCACATTCAGGGACAACAGGTTTATAAATTTCGAGGATGACACCACAGTGGTGGGACTCATCAGTGGAGAGGATGAAACAATGTACAGGGAGGAAGTGAAACAACTAGTGGACTGGTGCGGCAACAACAATTTAGCATTAAATGTCGACAAAACAAAGGAGATGATTGTCGACTTCAGGAGGTCGCAGCCCAAACACACACCCCCCAACATCAGTGGCACCACGGTGGAGAGAGTGGAGAGCATAAAGTTCCTCGTAGTGCAAATTACAGACAGTCTCACCTGGTCCAGGAACATCACTAGGATTGTCAAACAGGCCTATCAGCGACTGCACTACCTGAGGAAACTCAAACAGGCCTCACTCCCCACCAACCTCAGGACATTTTACAGGGGCACGGTGGAGTCTGTACTTACGTACTGCATAAACACGTGGTACTCCAACTGCAACTGCTCAGACAGGAAGTCTCTGCAGAGGGTAGTGAGGGGAGCAGAGGATCATTGGTGTCTCCCTACCCTCGGTACAAGAACTGTTCAAGAGCCGCTGTCTGAAAAAAGCTCAGAGTATAGCAAAGGACAGACTGCACCCCCTCCACACACACCTGGATCTCCTGCCATCAGGCAAGAGATACCATAGCATCAAAGCCCGGACAACCAGACTAAACAGCTTCCTGCCACAAGCTATGAGGCTGCTAAACAGTCACCTGATTCTGCTGCATTTTACACTGACAATTTAATAACTGGCACTGAGTAATAACTCTGGCACTGGCTCTGGCCATGTAAATCAGCTGCCCTGGACATTTTATGAATGTGTTTACTTGTATTTTAATGTTGCAGTTTTTACCTGCACTTTTTTTTAATCTATTTGTACTGTTTTATCAGGAACTGGATTTTTTTTTAAATAATCGTTTTATTTTATACCTGGAGCTGTGGGCCCAGCCGGTCACGACAGGAAACGCCGCTCCAGCCTCGATGGTAGGCCGCGAGGACGGGCGAAGAAGCAGCTCGGAGGGACGCTGCCTCTCCAACCAGGTAGGGGACTAAGAATTATAGTCGTCGTCGTCCCCCCCCCCACACACACAGAATCTTCATTTCCACGGAGATTAGGGATCTCCAACTAACTAACTAATGTTTTTTAACAGGACTTAAAGTAAAAAAGAGAAAGGTTGAACAAGTTAGGTCTTTATTCTTTAGAGCGTAGAAGGTTGGGGGGGGGGGGGGGGGGGGCTTGATAGAGGTCTTTAACATGATGAGAGGGATAGTTGACGTGGATAAGCTTTTCCCATTGAGAGGAGGGAAGATTCAAACAAGAGGACATGACTTGAGAATTAAGGGACAGAAGTTTAGGGGTAACATGAGGGGGAACTTCTTTACTCAGAGAATGGTAGCTGTGTGGAATGAGCTTCCAGTGGAAGTGGTGGAGGCAGGTTCGATTTTATCATTTAAAAATAAATTGGGTAGGTATATGGATGGGAAAGGAATGGAGGGTTAAGGTCTGAGTGCAGGTAGATGGGACTAGGGGAAAATATGTGTTCGGCACGGACATGAAAGGCCGAGATGGCCTGTTTCTGTGCTGTAATTGTTATATGGTTATGCGTGAAATGTTTAAGTTTTATGTGCGATGCTCCGGTATTCCCTGGGAAACGTCTTCTCATTTTGCACTGTACAACTGTTGCTTTGCAAGATGACAATAAAGGATGATAATGATAATAATAATAATGATGATAATCAGTACTCCGTTCCTGCCTTCTCCCCATATCCCCCGACTCCGCTAACTTTAAGAGCCCTATCTATCTCTCTTGAAAAAAACATCCAGAGAACCGGCCTCCACCGACCTCCGAGGCAGAGAATCCCAGACTCCCAACTCTCTGGGTGGAAAAGTTTCTCCTTATCCCAGTCCAAAATGGCCACAGATTCACAACTCTCTGGGTGGAAAAGTTTCTCCTCATCTCAGTCCTAAATGGCCACAGATACACAACTCTCTGGGTGGAATAGTTTCTCCTCATCTCCGTTCTAAATGGCCGACGCCTTATTCTTAAAACTGTGGCCCCTGGTTCTGGACTCCCCCAACATCAGGAACATGTTTCCTGCCTCTAGCATGTCCAAGCCCTTAATAATCTTATATGTTTCAATGAGATCCCCTCTCATCCTTCTAAATTCTGGAGTGTACATCCTTCCAGAGTGTACAAGCCCAGCCGCTCCATTCTCTCAGCATACGACAGTCCCAGGGCTGCCAACATTGGGTGAGAGTTGGGAGTGAGAAATTGGGAAAGACCAAGCCCGAGGGAGCGTAGCGACCGGGGAGGGGGGGGGGTGGGGGGGGGAAGGAGGGTGTCCCTCTCCCATTGGTACAGAACATTAGCATTTTTCAGCTTGAAATTGTGCAATATGGTGCATACTGTAGCGAGTCTTTTAACTACACTTGAATGCAATATATATATATGTTGTAAATTGGATTGGAGAGTTTTTGAAAGAGGGGAGGCTGTGCGATCACTGATCACTGGCCTTGGGGGTACCCGGTGAGAGAGTGGAGCAACCGAGTGGGGAGAGGGTGTGGAAGAAGGGTGTCGCCCTTCCCAGGGTAGGAACCTTTTGAAATATCCTACAGGGAGGAGGTCCAGCACTTAGCAGCATGGTGCGCTGACAACAACCTGGCCCTTAACTCCAAGAAAACCAAGGAGCTCATTGTAGACTTCAGGAAGTCCAGAGGCGGCACGCACACCCCCATCCATATTAACGGGACGGAGGTGGAACGTGTTTCTAGCTTCAGGTTCCTGGGAGTCAACATCTCCGATGACCTCTCTTGGACCCACAATACCTCTACTCTGATCAAGAAGGCTCATCAGCGTCTCTTCTTCCTGAGGAGACTGAAGAAGGTCCATCTGTCTCCTCAGATCCTGGTGAACTTCTACCGTTGCACCATCGAGAGCATCCTTACCAACTGCATCACAGTATGGTATGGCAACTGCTCTGTCTCCGACCGGAAGGCATTGCAGAGGGTGGTGAAAATTGCCCAACGCATCACCGGTTCCTCGCTCCCCTCCATTGAGTCTGTCCAAAGCAACCGCTGTCTGCGGAGGGCGCTCAGCATCGCCAAGGACTGCTCTCACCCCAACCATGGACTGTTTACCCTCCTACCATCCGGGAGGCGCTACAGGTCTCTCCGTTGCTGAACCAGCAGGTCGAGGAACAGCTTCTTTCCGGCGGCTGTCACTCTACTCAACAACGTACCTCGGTGACTGCCAATCACCACCCCCCCCCCCCGGACACTTATTATTATTTATTCAAATCGTTTGCTATGTCGCTCTTCCAGGGAGATGCTAAATGCATTTCGTTGTCTCTGTACTGTACACTGACAATGACAATTAAAATTGAATCTGAATCTGATATGATGTATTAAAATCATGTTTTAGTGCACTGTGGAAGTATGATTTCAACGTTTTTTGTATGAAGTATGTTTAAGAGGTAACTTTTTAAGGGGTAACTTTATCCACACAAAGGGTGATGGGTGTATGGAACAAGTTGCCAGAGGAGGTAGTTGAGGCAGGGACCATCCCAACATTTAAGAAAAAGTTACACTGATGCATGGATAGGACAGGTTTGGAGGTATGGACCAAAAGCAGGTAGTGTAGCTGGGACATGTTGGCGGGTGTGGGCAAGCTGCACCAAAGGGCCTGTTTTCACACTGTATCACTTTACCTCCACCATACATTATACCTCCACCATGCATGAATGCTTCAAAATCAAATGATCGCGTTTTATTGCCATATACTCAAGCATAGAAACATAGAAAATAGGTGCAGAAATAGGCCATCGGCCCTTCGAGCCAGCACTGCCATTCAATATGATCATGGCTATTCATCTAAAATCAGCGAAAATCAGAGCCTAGTGGGGTACCGCAAGGCGCAGTGCTGGGACCCCAGCTATTTACAATATATATTAATGATCTGGATGAGGGAATTGAAGGCAATATCTCCAAGTTTGCGGATGACACTAAGCTGGGGTGCAGTGTTAGCTGTGAGGAGGATGCTAGGAGACTGCAAGGTGACTTGGATAGGCTGGGTGAGTGGGAAAATGTTTGGCAGATGCAGTATAATGTGGATAAATGTGAGGTTATCCATTTTGGTGGCAAAAACGGGAAAGCAGACTATTATCTAAATGGTGGCCGATTGGGAAAGGGGGAGATGCAGCGAGACCAGGGTGTCATGGTACACCAGTCATTGAAGGTAGGCATGCAGGTGCAGCAGGCAGTAAAGAAAGCGAATGGTATGTTAGCTTTCATTGCAAAAGGATTTGAGTATAGGAGCAGGG
The DNA here is from genome assembly GCF_028641065.1 of Leucoraja erinaceus. NCBI lineage: Eukaryota > Metazoa > Chordata > Chondrichthyes > Rajiformes > Rajidae > Leucoraja > Leucoraja erinaceus. The sequence goes on along the minus strand of NW_026576802.1, from coordinate 14,182 downwards.
AGGTTCTACTGCAGTTGTACAGGGTCTAGGTGAGACCACACCTGGAGTATTGCATACAGTTTTGGTCTCCAAATCTGAGGAAGGACATTATTGCCATAGAGGGAGTGCAGAGAAGGTTCACCAGACTGATTCCTGGGATGTCAGGACTGTCTTATGAAGAAAGACTGGATAGACTTGGTTTATACTCTCTAGAATTTAGGAGATTGAGAGGGGATCTTATAGAAACTTACAACATTCTTAAGGGGTTGGACAGGCTAGATGCAGGAAGATTGTTCCCGATGTTGGGGAAGTCCAGGACAAGGGGTCACAGCTTAAGGATAAGGGGGAAAATCCTTTAAAACTGAGATGAGAAGAACTTTTTTCACACAGAGAGTGGTGAATCTCTGGAACTCTCTGCCACAGAGGGTAGTTGAAGCCAGTTCATTGGCTATATTTGAGAGGGAGTTAGATGTGGCCCTTGTGGCTAAGGGGATCAGGGGGTATGGAGAGAAGGCAGGTACGGGATACTGAGTTGGATGATCAGCCATGATCATATTGAATGGCGGTGCAGGCTCGAAGGGCCGAATGGCCTACTCCTGCACCTAATTTCTATGTTTCTATGTTTCCTGTTTTCCCCATATCCCTTGATGTCGTTAGCCCCAAGAACGAAATGCAACTCTCTCTTGAAAACATCCAGTGAATTGGTCTGCACTGCCTTCTGTGGCAGGGAATTCCACAGATTCACAACTCTCTGCGTGAAGCAAGTTTGTTCTCATCTCAGTCCTAACTGCCCCCCCACCTTTATTCTTAAACTGTGACCCATGGTTCTGAACCCCCCAACCTCGGGAACGTTTTTCCTGCAGTTACAGTAAGTGAAAATCTAGCAGGCAAGCAGGATGCTTTCACCAACCACCCCCATTTGAAGTCCACTATCTTCCACCGTATCTACCCAGTGCTTGGTACTTACTTGCAGCAGCCACTGGTTGTCCTCCAGGATGCACCGAGCCGCAGCCTGATCGATGCCATTCACCTGGGCGTATTCGGCACGGAGACTCTCACGGCAGCGGCGCAACGCTTCGACGTCTCTGACAGCCCAGGACTCTTGCACTGAGGCTGCTCCATGGCCGGAGCTGCAGTAAGCGACTCGCCAGCCCGGCAAACATTCTCCAGCCCGGCTCCCCGTCCGCATCTGTCCCCGCCGCTGCTTCTGCTTCCAACACCCGCGGCCCATGCAGTTGATATGAGTTTTTAAATTTTCGTTGATCACAGAATTTCTCACAACAGAGCGAGAGAAAATTGTGATCAGCGTGAGAATTTGGTGAAATGCGTGATTCTCACGCTCAATGCATGGGAGTTGGCAGCCCTGCCTCTATCCCCCTCTCCCTCCCCCATTCTCTCCCCCCCTCTTTCTCTCCCACCTCATTCATCCCTCTCTCCCCCTCCCCTCTCTTCTCTCCCCCCTCTCCCTTCTATTTACCCCAATTCTCTCTCCCCCCCCACCTCACTCTCCCTTCTTTCCCCTAACTCTCTCCCCCTTCTTCTCTCCCCCCCCCCTCTATCTCTCCCTCTCTAAACACTCTCCCCTGTCTCTCCTCTCTCTCTCTCTCCCCCATTTCTCCCTCCCACCTCACTCTCCCCTGGCTCTCTCTTTTTCCTCTGTCTCTATCTCCTTTCTCTTTGCCCCACCATCTCTCTATCTGTTCCCCTCTCTCCCCCATTCTCACCTACCCTCTCCTCCCTCTGCACCACCTCTCTCTTCCTTCCCTCCTCCCTCTCCCTCCATTCAGGCCCCCTCTGTCTCTCCCCTCTCTCTCCACCCTCCATCCCTACTGTCTCCCTGTCTCCTTCCCCTCTCTCTCTCTCTCCACCTCCCTTTGAGAGTCTGTCCCTTCAGCACAGAGACTCTCGCGGCAGCGGTGCTTCCGACGCCTCCGCGGCCCGGGACACTCGCACTGTCCGGAGCGCTCCATGGCCGGAGCTGCAGCGAGCAACTCGCAGGGCCGCAAACACTCGACAGCGCCACAAACTCACCAGTCCCGGCTCCCCGCATCTGTTCCCGCTGCTGGTTCAGCTTCCATCCCTCCCGCAGCCCCGGCTCTCCAACACTCGCGGACCATGCAGTTTATCCGAGTTTTGAAATTTCCGTTGATCACAAAAGCGTGAGAGTTGGCAGCCCTGCAGTCCCGCCATCCCGGGAATTAACCTTGTAAACCTACACTGCACTCACTCAATAGCAAGAATGTCCTTCCTCAAATTAGGGGACCAAAACTGCACACAATAGGGAGGTTTCACGACCCATGACCCGTACTGTTGCTACGCTACTCCAAATGGAGTACGCGCGATGAACCGCAGGTAAGCACTTACCATGGTTTCCAGCGTAGCGGGCCCGTTAAACCCCCCCCCGAAAATGTCAATTTTTGCGCTGTAAATAATTATGGAAATGGGGATGAGCGTGTGAGACATTTAGCCTACTTCAGAATTCCAAAAGTGACGAGAAATTATGGTGGATAGAAGTGAGAGCTGAAGGGACAACAACACCCAGAGTGCTTAGCGAACATTGGCCGTTTGCTCACTGCATTTCATCAACTAAGGCATTATATGTGTTTTTTCTTGATTCCTTTGGCATCTAAAAAGTTTCATAAGTGATAAATCTGGCTGTAATTTTTTTTTTTAATCGCCCATGGTTCCCAAGTGGGTTTTTACATACAAAATGAAAATGCATCTGAAGAAAAATTTACAGCCAGATTTATCACTTCTGAGAATTTTTAGATACCAAAGGAATCAAGAAAAAACACGAATAATGCCTTACTGTTGATGAAATGCAGTAAGCAAATGCGATAATTCCCAATATTTTCAATTCCAATATCAGCACGGCCAATGTTTACCAAGCACTTTAGCTGTTGTTGTCCCTTCAGCTCTCGCTTCTCTTTACCTTCATTTCTCTTCACCTTCAGATTTCTAAAGTTGGGTGCATGTCTCTCACACTTACCCCAACTTCCACAATTTTTTTACAGCGCAAAAAATTCAACATTTTGGCGGTTTTTAACAGGTAGGAAAGTATGCGTTTCTTGTATTAATAACATATACTGGTTACGGATGTCCTCCAGATGGATTGAGCTGCTCCCTGCGTCAAGCCCTATGACCCAGTGACCTTACGTGCAACCTCCCAATACTCCAGGTGTGGTCTCACCAGGGATGGAGGGAGAGGGAGAGAGAGGGGGGGGATAGAGGGAGATGAGAGAGAAAGGGGAGAGAGAGAGAGCGAGAGGGGGAGAGGGGAGAGAGAGAGAGGGGGAGAGAGGGAGGGGAGGGGAGAGGGAGATGGAGAGAAAGAGGGGGAGAGAGAGGGGGAGGGGGGAGGGAGAGAGAGAGGGAGGGAGAGGGGGGGGAACCGCCTGCCAGCGCCAGTGCATGCTCCCCCTGCTGCATTAAAGGGAATGCATGCATCACTGGCTGCATTGCTGCTTATCCTGCTGCATGGCAACGCATTTATCCTCACCTGCTTATTTTCGCAGCTGGATTCCCGCACCACATCCGGTTGGGTGGCGACCTCGTGTCCAAAGCAAAGATCCTGTAGCGGAGCAAGATCTTTGCTCTTGTCCACAAAGGCGCTTCCGGCGGGAGGGGGGACGCTTTAGAGCGGCGCACCGGCGCTGGCAAAACGGGACGGCGGGTCTCACTCGTCCGGGTGGAGGGCGAAACGCTGAATGTTGGTTCCGGGTGGATTTTTGTTGTGTTTTGGTGCATTGAGGGTGGGATGGAGAGAATAAAGGAGGGGGAGGGGGAGGAAGGAGGGAGGGACAGAGGTAGAGAGGGAGGGAATGAGTGTGAGATAAAGTTTAGGAGAGTTTTGAAAAGTTTTGAGAAACTTTTGAGAACGTTTTTAGGAAGTTTTGGAGAGATTGAGAGAGAGAGACAGAGAGGGAGAGAAGTATTCACCTCTCCCACCCTCTCTGGTCGTCACGGTGGTCCATGTTATGACTCCCGAATGCAGGTACTTCAGAGCCGCGTAACACAAGGCAAAAACCAGGTTCAAGTTCAAAAATAGTTTTAATTATTCAATGGAACACAAAACCCAAACCTGATTTAAACAACCCAGTCAGGATATGGATGAACTGACAAACAATTTAACAATGCTCCAGCCAGTCACGTAATGGACCGTCGAACCAGATACTCTAAAACCTGCCTAAAGAGATATAACCCTGAAACAAAATACACGAAAACACTAAGGACAGCCCTTATCCGTCCCAATTCAATACTTGTTACCAAGGAATGGTGAAAGTACACAAAGTTCTATGCCATGTGGCCAGGCATCCCTCAGCCCACACCAGCAGTCTGCTCACAAGTCAGGGTCGATGAAGAAAGAGAGAATTCTGGGAAGCTCAGGTATTTAAGCTTCAGATGAGTCACCCGTCACCTGACGCAGCTTGGCCAATCGGGTACAGGAACCTTTAACCCCTTGATTCCAGACTCACAGCCATGAGGCCTGTACTCGGAAGAGAAACAGAGAAAGGTAAGTACATAGCATTCACCAGGAGTCCAGCAGTAGAGTTGCTGCCTCACGGCGCCAGAGACCCCGGTTCCATCCCCACCACAGGCGTTGTCTCTGCAGAGTTTGCATGTTCTCCCCGTGACATGTGGGTTTTCTCCAGGCGCTCCGGTTTCCTCCCACACTCCAAAGACGTGCGGGTTTGTAGGTTAATTGGCTTCTGTAATGATTGTAAATTGTCCCCTAGTGTGGGTGTGTGTGTGTGTAGGATAGTATTAGTGTGTGGGCATCACCGGTCAGCATGGACTCGATGGGCCGAAGGGCCTGTTTCCGCGCTGTATCTCCAAACTAAACTGGTTGAAAAACATAATTCAAACATCGAGTTGTCCACAAAGAGTAAAAGATATTTTCATTTTATTTGGAAAGGCCACTAAAGAAAACAGAGAAAAAGAGTTGAGTCTAGGAGCTGTAGTTGTACAGGGCCCTAGTGAGACCACACATAGAAACATAGAAATTAGGTGCAGGAGTAGGCCATTCGGCCCTTCGAGCCTGCACCGCCATTCAATATGATCATGGCTGATCATCCAACTCAGTATCCCGTACCTGCCTTCTCTCCATACCCCCTGATCCCCTTAGCCACAAGGGCCACATCTAACTCCCTCTTAAATATAGCCAATGAACTGGCCTCAACTACCCTCTGTGGCAGAGAGTTCCAGAGATTCACCACTCTCTGCGTGAAAAAAGTTCTTCTCATCTCGGTTTTAAAGGATTTCCCCTTTATCCTTAAGCTGTGACCCCTTGTCCTGGACTTCCCTAACATCGGGAACAATCTTCCTGCATCTAGCCTGTCCAACCCCTTAAGAATTTTGTAAGTTTCTATAAGATCCCCTCTCAATCTTCTAAATTCTAGAGAGTATAAACCAAGTCTATCCAGTCTTTCTTCATAAGACAGTCCTGACATCCCAGGAATCAGTCTGGTGAACCTTCTCTGCACTCCCTCTATGGCAATAATGTCCTTCCTCAGATTTGGAGACCAAAACTGTACGCAATACTCCAGGTGTGGTCTCACCAAGACCCTGTACAACTGCAGTAGAACCTCTCTGCTCCTATACTCAAATCCTTTTGCAATGAAAGCTAACATACCATTCGCTTTCTTTACTGCCTGCTGCACCTGCATGCCTACCTTCAATGACTGGTGTACCATGACACCCTGGTCTCGCTGCATCTCCCCCTTTCCCAATCGGCCACCATTTAGATAATAGTCTGCTTTCCCGTTTTTGCCACCAAAATGGATAACCTCACATTTATCCACATTATACTGCATCTGCCAAACATTTGCCCACTCACCCAGCCTATCCAAGTCACCCTGCAGTCTCCTAGCATCCTCCTCACAGCTAACACTGCCCCCCAGCTTAGTGTCATCCGCAAACTTGGAGATATTGCCTTCAATTCCCTCATCCAGACACCTGGGGTATTGTGTGCCCGCATACATGCACTCCCTCCACGCGCGCCACGCATGAACGCCGCCACTCTGAAGTTAACTAACGATTGAATGGTGGTAGACACAAATGCTGGAGAAACTCAGCGGATGAAGCAGCATCTATGGAGCGAAGGAAATAGGCAACGTTTCGGGCAGAGCCCCTTTTTCAGACGCTGGGGTCAAACTTGCGAATCTGCTCCGAAAGTGAAAACTGCAAATCCTTTAAAATGCATCCCTCTCTCTCCCCTCTCCTCTCCTCACCTGCCCTCTATCTTTTCCTATCCTTTCTCTCTCTCTCTCCCACCTTGCCTCTCTCTTTCACTCAATTCTTCAATTTTCACTCAATTCTTCATTTCTCCCTCCCTCCCTCACTTTCCTTCCATCCCTCCCCCAGCCCACACTCCTCTATCTCCCTCCCTCTCTCTCACTCCTGTCTGCAACGCGGACCAGAGAGAGACAAGGGGGCGGGTTCCTTCTCCCTCCCTCTGACTGACGTCCCTCTCCTCCAATCACCCGCCGCTTCCGGTCATCTGCAAGTCCCGCCTCATCGCCCGGTTGAGCGACGTCTCTCTCCGCCAATGGGGACGCCGATCAGACAGAGGGCCGGATGTCCCGCCCCCGCCGTCCCCTCTATGACGTCACTGTTGCATTTCACATCTGGGGTTTTGCAAGATTATTGCAATGAATTTAATGCATTTCACATCCCGGGGGGTTGCAATATCACTTTAATGCAACGCATTTGCTGCATTTAACATTGCAGGAGGGTGCAAAGTTATTCCAACGCGATGCATTTGTTGCATTTAACATTTGAGCTGTTTCACCCGATCTGAACCCAATGGAACGTGCCTTTTATACGCTGAAGAGAAAAGTGAAGTGGACTAGGCCCCAAAACAAGCATCAGCTTAAAGATGGCTGCAATGCAGGCCTGGCAGAGCATCACCAGAGAAGACACCCAGCAACTGGTGATGTCCATGAATCACAGACTTCAATAGACAATAGACAGTAGGTGCAGGAGGAGGCTATTCGGCCCTTCCAGCCAGCACCGCCATTCAATGTGATCATGGCTGATCATCCACAATCAGTACCCCGTTCCTGTCTTCTTCCCATATCCCCTGACTCCGCTATCTTTAAGAGCCCTATCAAGCTCTCTCTTGAAAGCATCCAGAGAACCTGCCTCCACCGCCCTCTGAGGCAGAGAATTCCACAGACTCACAACTCTCTGTGAGAAAAAGTGTTTCCTCGTCTCCGTTCTAAATGGCTTACCCCTTATTCTTAAACTGTGGCCGCTGGTTCTGGACTCTCCCAACATCGGGAACATGTTCCTGCCTCTAGCATGTCCAAGCCCTTAACAATCTTGTATGTTTCAATGAGATGCCCTCTCATCCTTCTAAACTCCAGAGTATACAAGCCCAGCTGCTCCATCCTCTCAGCATATGTCAGTCCCTCCATCCCGGGAATTAACCTTGTAAACCTACGCTGCACTCCCTCAATAGCAAGAATGTCCTTCCTCAAAATACGGGACCAAAACTGCACACAATACTCCAGGTGTGGTCTCACTAGGGCCCTGTACAACTGCAGAAGGACCTCTTTGCTCCTATACTCAACTCCTCTTGTTATGAAGGCCAACAGGCCAAAAGTGCACACAATACACCAAGTGTGGTCTCATGAGGGCTCTGTACAACTGCAGAAGGACATCTTTGTTCCTATGCTTGACTACTCTTGTTATAACGGCCAACATGCCATTCCCTTTCTTCACTGCCTGCTGTACCTGCATGCTTACTTTCATAGACTGATGAACAAGGATCCCCAGATCCCACTGTACTTCCCCTTTCCCCAACTTCCCCTTTCCCCATTTAGATAGTAATCGGCCTTCCTGTTTTTGCCACCAAAGTGGATAACCTCACATTTATCCACATTAAACTGCATCTGCCATGCATCTGCCCACTCCGCCAACCTGTCCAAGTCACCCTGCATTCTCATAGCATCCTCCTCATAGTTCACACGGCCACCCAGCTTTGTGTCATCTGCAAATTTGCTAATGTTACTTTGAATCCCTTCATCCAAATCATTGATGTATATTGTAAATTGCTGCGGTCCCAGCACCGAGCCTTGCGGTTCCCCACTAGTCACTGCTGCCATTCTGAAAGAGACCAGGTAATCCCTACTCTTTGTTTCCTGTCTGCCAACCAATTTTCATGTCAGCACTCTACCTCCAATACTAATTTTGCCCACTAATCTCCTATGTGGGACCTTATCAAATGCTTTCTGAAAGTCCAGGTACACTACATCCACTGGCTCACCCTTGTCCATTTTCCTAGTTACATCTTCAAAAAATTCCAGAAGATTAGTCAAGCATGATTTCCCCTTCGTAAATCCATGCTGACTCGGACCGATCCAGTTACTGCTATCCAAATGTGCGGCTATCTCATCTTTTATAATTGACTCCAGCATCATCCCCACCAGCGATGTCAGGCTAACTGGTCAATAATTCCCTGTTTTCTCTCCCGCCTTTTAAGAAAAGTGGGATAACATTAGCTACCCTCCAATCCGCAGGAAATGATCCTGAGTCTATAGAACATTAGAAAATGATCACCAATGCATCTACAACTTCTAGAGCCACTTCCTTAAGTACCCTGGAATACAGACCATCAGGCCCTGGGGATTTATCAGCCTTCAGTCCCATCGGTCTACCCAACATCATTTCCTGCCTAATGTGGATTTTCTTCAGTTCCTCTGTCACCCCAGATTCTCTGGCCACTACTATATCAGGAAGATTGTTTGTGTCCTCCTTTGTGAAGACGGATCCAAAGTACCTGTTCAACTCATCTGCCATTTCCTTGTTCCCCATAATAAATTCCTCTTTTTCGGTCTTCAAGGGTCCAACTTTGGTCTTAACTAATATTTTTCTCTTCAGATACCTAAAGAAGCTTTTACTATTCTGCTTTCGATCGTGTCCTCGGTCACTGTCTGTGTTTAATTTGCACATTTTCCCTGCAAGCATGTGGGTTTCCTCCCACATCCCAAAGACGCATTTGCTTTGTAGGTTAACTTGTCTCTGTAAAATTGCCCCTAATGTGTATGGAGTGGGTGATGAAAGTGGGATAACAGAACTTGTATGAATGGGTAGACAAAAATGCTGGAAAAACTCAGCGGGTGAGGCAGCATCTCTGGAGCAAAGGAAATAGGCAACGTTTCGGGTCGAGACCCTTCTTCAGACTGATGTGAGGGGGTGGGGGGTGGCGGGAAGAAGAAAGGAAGAGGCAGAGACAGTGGGCTGAGGAGAGCTGGGAAGCGGAGGAGAAAACAATTACCTGAAATTGAAGAAGTTAATGTTCACACCGCTCGGGTATAAACTGGCCAAACAAAATATAAGGGGCTGCTCCTCCAATTTACGGTGGGTCCTCACTCTGGCCATGGAAGAGGCCCAGGACAGAAAGGTCGGATTCGGAATGAGTGGGGGAGTTGCAGTGCTGAGCCACCGGGAGATCAGGTTGGTTATTGCAAACCGAGCGGAGGTGTTGGGCGAAGCGATTGCAAAGTCTACGCTTGATCTCACCGATGTGGAGCAGCTGATACCTAGAGCAGTGGATGCAATAGATGAGGTTGGAGGAGGTGCAGGAGAACGTCCGCCGCACCTGGAAAGACTGCTTGGGTCCTTGAATTGAGTCAAGGGGGGAGGTAAAGCGACAAGTGTAGCGAGGGAAAGTGCCTGGAAAGGGGGTGGTTTGGGTGGGAAGGACGAATTGCCCAGGGAGTTACAAAGGGAGCGGTCTCTGCGGAAAGCCAACAGGGGAGGAGATGGGAAGATGTGACAAGTGGTGTGATCTCATTGATAGACAAAAAAACTGGAGAAAGTCAGGGGGGAAGGCAGTATCTATGGAGCAAATGAATAGACGACGTTTCGCGTCAAGACCCTTCTTCAGATTGATGTCAGGGAGGAGGCGAAAAAGAAAGGAAGAGGCGGAGACAGTAGGCTGTGGGAGAGCTGGGAATGGCAGGGGGGGAGAAAGCAAGGACTACTTGAAATCAGTGAAGACAATGTTCATACCGCTGAGGTGTAAACTACCCAAACCAATATGAGGTGCTGCTCCTCCAATATGCGGTAGGTGTCACTCTGGTTATGGAGGAGGCCCAGGACAGACAGGTCGGATTCGGAATGGGAAGGGGAGTTGAAGTGTTGAGCCACCGGGAGATCAGGTTGGTTATTGCGAACTGAGTGGAGGTGTTGTGCGAAGCGATCGCCAAGTCTTGGTATTACCGAGGTTGTCATACGCTGAATAATACAACCACATTTTTGTTTGGAAGTGGAAAGAAATAATAGACATTGCATTCATTGCAATGTGGAAAAAAAGATGAGAGACTATTATAATTATGCTGCGTGTCATTGCGGTATAAATCATGTCTTGATTGGTGAATATGTTTAGTTTGTGACTTTATTTGAAGCAGAAATAATATGTGAATGTTTCATTGAGCATAATTCCGTCTGGGAACTACGCACTTCTTCCGAGCACATTATCGCACGTGTCATGCAAGCCGTCTTAAATGACCACCTAAACTGTCATTTGGCAACTTAAAAAGCTGCCAAAGTTGCCCGGCTGACAACAGAGAAAAAAACAGTGACAGCCCTGCAAGGTGTATAATAGTTTTGACACTGTCAGAGGTCTTTCTTTCATATGCTGTCAATGCATATGGGTTCAAACGCACAATAGTTTCTAAACAACCCTTCAGTAGTTTTCCTTGCCCTCCATTTCAGAATAATACTGTTTTAAGCCAATGCGCGACACTAGCACTGGCAATAAATAATTAATTAAATAAATAAACAAACAAGTAAATAAATAAATAGATGCACAGATAAATAAACAGATAAATAAATAAATAAATAAATAAATAAGCGCTTTCCAGCCCCTTATCTCATTGGCCACGCTCGGCTTGAAATCTGTCAATCTGGTGGACCATCTTCCTCTAGTCGTGGGTGTGCGGGATTGGGACGGGCCTCACAAGTGGATCAGTTTAGGTCTTCCCTTCATCTAAATCCGGCCCTGCATGTGTGGGATTCAAGCGGCCCGACGGCAGTGGCAGTGCCCAAGGTGGCGTCCGGTTGCCGCACAGAGTTGATGGCTGCATACATAGCGTTAATTACCGTAGAGCTGGGCTGTGCCGTCGGCTTCAGACATCAGGTCATCAATTTGAAATCCGAAATAATGTTACGGAACGTCGGATCACCAATGTAGAGGCACAAACATCGTGAATAAATGGATTCTTTATTCAGGCATTGTAGGTTAGATGTACATGCACGTTTAGCACTCTAGCATAATAGTCATTGTTGCTGAGACACTGTTGCCTCGTGGGCTCAGTTGAGCTACTGCTGAGATGGGAGAGCACTCTCATGAAGAGAGAGGAAGAGCAAGAGGAAGAGAGAGGAAATGTCAGTTCTTATATATACTAGGGCACACCCCAATATCCCGTGACTCCTTCCCGTGACTGTCGAGAATTCGCACAGCAAAAGTGGCCAGTTCCTCTGTCACCCCAGATTCTCTGGCCACGACTATATCAGGAAGATTGTTTGTGTCCTCCTTTGTGAAGACGGATCCAAAGTACCTGTTCAACTCATCTGCCATTTCCTTGTTCCCCATAATAAATTCCCCTTTTTCGGTCTTCAAGGGTCCAACTTTGGTCTTAACTAATTTTTTTCTCTTCAGCTACCTAAAGAAGCTTTTACTATTCTGCTTTATATTCTTTCAATGACAATGCAGTCATTGCATGCAAAGGATATGCAACAAAATACTAAATATAATTACTATCTAAATGGCTTCAAGTTGGGAAAAGGGGAAGTACAACGGGATCTGGGGGTCCTTGTTCATTAGTCAATGAAAGTAAGCTTGCAGGTACAGCAGGCAGTGAAGAAATCGAATGGCATGTTGACCTTCATAACAAGAGGAGTTGAGTACAGGAGCAAAGAGGTCCTTCTGCAGTTGTACAGGGCCCTAGTGAGACCACACTTGGAGTATTGTGTGCAGTTTGCTCTCCAAATTTGAGGAAGGACATTCTTGCTATTGAGGGAGCCCACAGAGAGTTGTGAGTGTGTGGAATTCTCTGCCTCAGAGGGCGGTGGAGGCCGGTTCTCTGGATGCTTTCAAGAGAGAGCTCAATACGGCTCTTAAAGATAGCGGAGTCAGTCTTCCCGCTGACTGGAGATCCCGCAACAAGAAAGCTTTTCACTGTACCTCGCTACACGGGACAATAAACTACACTCAACTCAAATGCTCTATTTTGATTTAGGAAATGTCAACAGAGTGGAACAAATGTACACACGTGTGAAGATTCAGCCGTTCGATCTCTAGCGATAAACGTGACTTTAAAACACTGTGGAAAACATTCTCAAGTGTCTGTTAATGTAAGTGTTTAGAGAGAGAGAAGGGGAGAGAGAGAGAGAGGGAGGGAGAGAGGGAGAGAGAGGGGGGGAGAGAGAGGGGAGAGAGAGAGAGAGAGAGGAGAGGGGGTGAGAGAGATCTCTGGAAAGAAGGAGATGTCAGGCAAGCTGATTCAGTGCGATGCTTGCAGTATGTGGGAGGTCAAGGACACCGCTGGTGCCTCTGGCTGCTACAAATGCGAGAAGTGCATCCAGGTAGAGCTCCTTAAGGGCCGTGTTGGGGAACTGGAGAAGCAAGTGGATGACCTCCGGTCCGTCCGAGAAACAGAGTCGTTCCTCGACAAGTCCTACAGTACGATTGTTACACCTAAAGTACTGGAAGAGAGAAGGTGGGAGACAGTGAGAAAGGGAGGGAAGCATGGAATGCCAACGTCCCCGGGTTGTGGACCTCTTGTGAACAGGTTCACCCGCATAGAAGCTGTTGGGACAGAAGACGTGTTTACACTGAGCGGCGGACTGGCTTGCGATGCGAATAGGGCTGTTGAGCCAAAACCAAAAAGGCCTAAGGCAGGCAAGGCCATTGTAGTGGGAGACTCCATTGCGAGAGGTACGGACAGGGGTTTCTGCGGCAACAGACGGGATGCGAGGATGGTGTGCTGCCTTCCCGGTGCCAGGATCCAGGATGTCACGGACAGAGTGCAGAAAATCCTCAAGGGCGAAGGTGAACATCCGGAAGTGGTAGTGCATGTCGGCACAAACGATGTCGGAAAGAAGGGGATGAATATTCTGCAGCGTGACTTTAGAGAGCTCGGAAAAATGCTGAAAAGCAGGACCTCCAGGGTTGTTATCTCCAGTTTGCTTCCAGTTCCTCGTGCTGGCGAGAGCAGGAACAGGGAGATACGGGACCTGAATGTGTGGCTGAGGAACTGGTGCACGGGGCAGGGATTTAGATTCTTAGATCACTGGGATCTGTTTTGGGGTAAGGGGGAACTGTACAAAAGGGACGGATTGCATCTTAACAGGTGTGGGCCTAGCATTCTGGCAGGCAGGTTTGCCACTGCTACATGGGTGGTTTTAAACTGAATAATGGGGGTGGGGTGTCGAATGGGATAGTGGAGGATGGAGTTAAAGGGAAAGGGTTTCTTAAATGTGTGAGCGTAGAGACAGAGGGGTGTAAAATGAGGGTAGAAGCAATAGGTAGCAAGGTGAAAAGTAAAAGTGGCAGGCAGACAAAACCAGGGCAAAAATCAAAAAGGGCCACTTTTCAACATAATTGTATAAGGGGTAAGCGTGTTGTAAAAACAAGCCTGAAGTCTTTGTGTCTCAATGCAAGGAGCATTCGTAATAAGGTGGATGAGTTGAATGTGCAGATAGCTATTAATGACTATGATATAGTTGGGATCACGGAGACATGGCTCCGGGGTGACCAAGGCTGGGAGCTGAACATCCAGGGATATTCAATATTCAGGATGGATAGAGAGAAAGGAAAAGTACGTGGGGTAGCGTTGCTGATTAGAAGGGGATTAACGCAATGGAAAGGAAGGATATTAGTTTGGAGTATGTGGAATCGGTATGGGTAGAGCTGCGAAACACTAAGGGGCAGAAAACGCTGGTGGGTGTTGTGTACAGGCCACCTAACAGTAGTAGTGAAGTTGGAGATGGTATCATACAGGAAATTAGAAATGCGTGCGACAAAGGCAAAACAGTTATAATGGGTGACTTCAATCTACATATAGATTGGGTGAATCAAATTGGCAGGGGTGCTGAGGAAGAGGATTTCTTGGAATGTATGCGGGATAGTTATCTAAATCAACATGTAGAGGAACCAACGAGAGAGCAGGCTATTTTCGACTGGATATTGAGT
>NW_026576801.1:0-68501 GCF_028641065.1 Leucoraja erinaceus | reverse complement strand
TTTAGAGGCTGGCGTTGGGGTTTAGAGGCTGGCGTTGGGGTTTAGAGGCTGGCGTTGGGGTTTAGCGGCTGGCGTTGGGGTTTAGAGGCTGGCGTTGGGGTTTAGAGGCTGGCGTTGGGGTTTAGAGGCTGGCGTTGGGGTTTAGAGGCTGGCGTTGGGGTTTAGCGGCTGGCGTTTAGCGGCTGGCGTTGGGGTTTAGCGGCTGGCGTTGGGGTTTAGCGGCTGGCGTTGGGGTTTAGCGGGTGGCGTTGGGGTTTAGCGGCTGGCGTTGGGGTTTAGCGGCTGGCGTTGGGGTTTAGCTACTGGCGTTGGGGTTTAGCGGCTGGCGTTGGGGTTTAGCGGCTGGCGTTGGGGTTTAGCTACTGGCGTTGGGGTTTAGCGGCTGGCGTTGGGGTTTAGCGGCTGGCGTTGGGGTTTAGCGGCTGGCGTTGGGGTTTAGCTCTGGCGTTGGGGTTTAGCTACTGGCGTTGGGGTTTAGGGGCTGGCGTTGGGGTTTAGCTACTGGCGTTGGGGTTTAGCTACTGGCGTTGGGGTTTAGCTACTGGCGTTGGGGTTTAGCTACTGGCGTTGGGGTTTAGGGGCGTTGGGGTTTAGCGGCTGGCGTTGGGGTTTAGCTACTGGCGTTGGGGTTTAGCTACTGGCGTTGGGGTTTAGCTACTGGCGTTGGGGTTTAGCGGCTGGCGTTGGGGTTTAGCTACTGGCGTTGGGGTTTAGCTACTGGCGTTGGGGTTTAGCTACTGGCGTTGGGGTTTAGCTACTGGCGTTGGGGTTTAGCGGCTGGCGTTGGGGTTTAGCGGCTGGCGTTGGGGTTTAGCGGCTGGCGTTGGGGTTTAGCTACTGGCGTTGGGGTTTAGCGGCTGGCGTTGGGGTTTAGCGGCTGGCGTTGGGGTTTAGCGGCTGGCGTTGGGGTTTAGCGGCTGGCGTTGGGGTTTAGCTGCTGGCGTTGGGGTTTAGCTGCTGGCGTTGGGGTTTAGCTGCTGGCTGGGCGTTGGGGTTTTGCGGCTGGCGTTGGGGTTTAGCTACTGGCGTTGGGGTTTAGCGGCTGGCGTTGGGGTTTAGCGGCTGGCGTTGGGGTTTAGCGTTGCTGGCGTTGGGGTTTAGCGGCTGGCGTTGGGGTTTAGCTACTGGCGTTGGGGTTTAGCTACTGGCGTTGGGTTTAGCTAGCTACTGGCGTTGGGGTTTAGCTACTGGCGTTGGGGTTTAGCTACTGGCGTTGGGGTTTAGCGGCTGGCGTTGGGGTTTAGCGGCTGGCGTTGGGGTTTAGCTACTGGCGTTGGGGTTTAGCTACTGGCGTTGGGGTTTAGCTACTGGCGTTGGGGTTTAGCTACTGGCGTTGGGGTTTAGCTACTGGCGTTGGGGTTTAGCTACTGGCGTTGGGGTTTAGCTACTGGCGTTGGGGTTTAGCGGCTGGCGTTGGGGTTTAGCTACTGGCGTTGGGGTTTAGCTACTGGCGTTGGGGTTTAGCTACTGGCGTTGGGGTTTAGCTACTGGCGTTGGGGTTTAGCTACTGGCGTTGGGGTTTAGCTACTGGCGTTGGGGTGTAGCTACGGCATTGGCGTTGGGGGCGTTGGGGTTAGCTACTGGCGTTGGGGTTTAGCAGCTGGCTTTCGGGTTTCGCGGCTGACGTTGGGGTATAGCGGGTGGTGTTGGGGTTTAGCTACTGGCGTTGGGGTTTAGCTACTGGCGTTGGGGTTTAGCTACTGGCGTTGGGGTTTAGCTACTGGCGTTGGGGTTTAGCTACTGGCGTTGGGGTTTAGCTACTGGCGTTGGGGTTTAGCTACTGGCGTTGGGGTTTAGCTACTGCGTTGGGGTTTAGCTACTGGCATTGAGGTTTAGCGGCTGGCGGAGTTTAGCTCTTGGTATTGGGATTTAGCTACTGGCATTGGGGGTTAGTGCTTGGCATTGGTAGGGTTAGCTACTGGCGTTGGGGTTTAGCTACTGGCGTTGGGGTTTAGCTGGCGTTGGGGTTTAGCTACTGGCGTTGGGGTTTAGCTACTGGCGTTGGGGTTTAGCGGCTGGCGTTGGGGTTTAGCTACTGGCGTTGGGGTTTAGCTACTGGCGTTGGGGTTTAGCTACTGGCGTTGGGGTTTAGCTACTGGCGTTGGGGTTTAGCTACTGGCGTTGGGGTTTAGCTACTGGCGTTGGGGTTTAGCTGGCGTTGGGGTTTAGCTACTGGCGTTGGGGTTTAGCTACTGGCGTTGGGGTTTAGCTACTGGCGTTGGGGGTTAGCTGGGCGTTGGGGTTTAGCTACTGGCGTTGGGGTTTAGCTACTGGCGTTGGGGTTTAGCGGCTGGCGTTGGGGTTTAGCGGCTGGCGTTGGGGCTTAGCGGCTGGCGTTGGGGTTTTGTTACTGGCGTTGGGTTTAGCTACTGGCGTTGGGGTTTATCTACTGGCGTTGCGGTTTAGCTACTGGCGTTGGGGTTTAGCTACTGGCGTTGGGGTTTAGCTACTGGCGTTGGGGTTTAGCTACTGGCGTTGGGGTTTAGCTACTGGCGTTGGGGTTTAGCTACTGGCGTTGGGGTTTAACGGCTGGCGTTGGGGTTTAGCTACTGGCGTTGGGGTTTAGCTACTGGCGTTGGGGTTTAGCTGCTGGCGTTGGGGTTTAGCTACTGGGGTTGGGGTTTAGCGTTGGGGTTTAGCTGGCGTTGGGGTTTAGCTACTGGCGTTGGGGTTTAGCAGCTGGCGTTGGGGTTTAGCTACTGCCGTTGAGGTTTAGCTACTGGCGTTGGAGTTTAGCTACTGGCGTTGGGGTTTAGCTACTGGCGTTGGGGTTTAACTACTGGTGTTGGGGTTTAGCTACTGGCGTTGCGGTTTAGCTGCTGGCGTTGGGGTTTAGCTACTGGCGTTGGGGTTTAGCTACTGGCGTTGGGGTTTAGCTACTGGCGTTGGGGTTTAGCGGCTGGCGTTGGGGTTTAGCTACTGGCGTTGGGGTTTAGCTACTGGCGTTGGGGTTTAGCTACTGGCGTTGGGGTTTAGCTACTGGCGTTGGCGTTTAGCTACTGATGTTGGGGTTTAGCAGCTACCAAGCGTTGGGGTTTAGCGGCTGGCGTTGGGGTTTAGCTACTGGCGTTGGGGTTTAGCTACTGGCGTTGGGGTTTAGCGTTGGGGTTTAGCTACTGGCGTTGGGGTTTAGCTACTGGCGTTGGGGTTTAGCTACTGGCGTTGGGGTTTAGCTACTGGCGGCGTTGGGGTTTAGCTACTGGCGTTGGGGTTTAGCTACTGGCGTTGGGGTTTAGCGGCTGGCGTTGGGGTTTAGCTACTGGCGTTGGGGTTTAGCTACTGGCGTTGGGGTTTAGCTACTGGCGTTGGGGTTTAGCTTAGCGCTGCGTTGGGGTTTAGCTTACTGGCGTTGGGGTTTAGCTACTGGCGTTGGGGTTTAGCTACTGGCGTTGGGGTTTTTAGCGGCGGCGTTGGGGTTTTTTTAGGCTGGCGGTGGGGGGTTAGCTACTGGCGTTGGGGTTTAGCTACTGGTGTTGGGGTTTAGCTACTGGCGTTGGGGTTTAGCTACTGCCGTTTGGGTTTAGCGGCTGGTGGTGGGGTTTAGCGGCTGGCTGGGTTTTAGAGGTTGGCGTTGGGCTTTAGCTACTGGCGTTGTGCTTTATCTACTGGCGTTGGGGTTTAGCTACTGGCGTTGGGGTTTAGTTACTGGCATTGGGGATTAGCTACTGGCGTTGGGGTTTAGCCACTGGCGTTGGGGTTTAGCTACTGGCGTTGGGGTTTAGCTACGGCCTGGCGTTGGGGTTTAGCGGCTGGCGTTGGGGTTTAGCTACTGGCGTTGGGGTTTAGCTGCTGGCGTTGGGGTTTAGCTACTGGCGTTGGGGTTTAGCTACTGGCGTTGGGGTTTAGCTACTGGCGTTGGGGTTTAGCGGGCTGGCGTTGGGGTTTAGCTACTGGCGTTGGGGTTTAGCTACTGGCGTGGGGGTTTAGCTGGCTGGCGTTGGGGTTTAGCTACTGGCGTTGGGGTTTAGGCTACTGGTGTTCCGGTTTACCTACTGGCTTTGAGGTTTTAGCTACTGGCGTTGGGGTTTAGCTACTGGCGTTGGGGTTTAGCTACTGGCGTTGGGGTTTAGCTACTGGCGTTGGGGTTTAGTTGGCGTTGGGGTTTAGCTACTGGCGTTGGGGTTTAGCTACTGGCGTTGGGGTTTAGCTACTGGCGTTGGGGTTTAGCTACTGGCGTTGGGGTTTAGCTGCTGGCGTTGGGGTTTAGCTACTGGCGTTGGGGTTTAGCTACTGGCGTTGGTGTTTAGCTACTGGCGTTGGGGTTTAGCTACTGGGGGTTGGGGTTTAGCTACTGGCGTTGGGGTTTAGCTACTGGCGTTGGGGTTTAGCTACTGGCGTTGGGGTTTAGCTACTGGCGTTGGGGTTTAGCTACTGGCGTTGGGGTTTAGCTACTGGCGTTGGGGTTTAGCTACTGGCGTTGGGGTTTAGCTACTGGCGTTGGGGTTTAGCTACTGGCGTTGGGGTTTAGCTACTGGCGTTGGGGTTTAGCTACTGGCGGGGGATTAGCTACTGGCGTGGGGGTTTAGCTACTGGCGTTGGGGTTTAGCTACTGGCGTTGGGGGTTTAGGCGTACAACTGGCGTGGGGGTTTAGCTACTGGCGTTGGGGTTTATCTACTGGCGTTGATGTTTAGCTACTGTCGTTGGGGTTTAGCTACTGGCGTTGGGGTTTAGCTACTGGCATTGGTGTTTAGCTACTGGCGTTGGGGTTTAGCTACTGGCGTTGGGGTTTTAGCTACTGGCGTTGTGATTTAGCTACTGGCGTTGAGGTTTATCCAGCTGCTGTTGGGGTTTAGCTACTGGCGTTGGGGTTTAGCTACTGGCGCTGGGGTTTAGCTACTGGCGTTGGGGTTTAGCTACTGGCGTTGGGGGCGTTGGGGGTTAGCGGCTGGCGTTGGGGTTTAGCTGCTGGCGTTGGGGTTTTAGCTACTGGCGTTGGGGTTTTTAGCTGCTGGCGTTGGGGTTTAGGCTGGCTTTGGGTTTTAGCTAGCTGGCTTGTTGGGGTTTAGCTACTGGCGTTGGGGTTTAGCTACTGGCGTTGGGGGGTTAGCGGGCTGGGTTTAGGCTTGGCGTTGGGGTTTAGCTACTGGCGTTGGGGTTTAGCTACTGGCGGCGTTGGGGTTTAGCTACTGGCGTTGGGTTTAGCTACTGGCGTTGGGGGTGGGGTTGGGTTGGCTACTGGGGGGGGCTAGCTAGGCTGGGCGTTGGGGGTTTAGCTGGCGTTGGGGTTTAGCTACTGACGTTGGGGGTTATCTAATGGCGTTCGGGTTTAGCTACTGGCGTTGGGGTTTAGCTACTGGCGTTGGGGTTCAGCTACTGGCGTTGGGGTTTAGCTACTGGCGTTGGGGTTTAGCGGCTGGCGTTGGGGTTTAGCTACTGGCGTTGGGGTTTAGCGGCTGGCGTTGGGGTTTAGCTGCTGGGGTTGGGGTTTAGCTACTGGCGTTGGGGTTTAGCTACTGGCGTTGGGGTTTAGCTACTGGCGTTGGGGTTTAGCTACTGGCGTTGGGGTTTAGCTACTGGCGTTGGGGTTTAGCTACTGGCGTTGGGGTTTAGCTACTGGCGTTGGGGTTTAGCTACTGGCGTGGGGGGTTATCTACTGACGTTGGGGTTTAGCGGCCGGCGTTGGGGTTTAGCTACTGGCGTTGGGGTTTAGCTACTGGCGTTGGGGTTTTAGCTACTGGCGTTGGGGGGGTAGCTACTGGCGTTGGGGTTTAGCTGGCGTTGGGGTTTTAGCGGCTTGGGGTTTAGTTTAGCTGGGTTGGGGGGTAGCTACTGGCGTTGGGGTGTAGCGACTGGCGTTGGGGTTTAGCTACTGGCGTTGGGGTTTAGCTACTGGCGTTGGGGTTTAGCTACTGGCGTTGGGGTTTAGCTACTGGCGTTGGGGATTAGCGGCTGGCGTTGGGGTTTAGCGGGTGGCGTTGGGGTTTAGCGGCTGGCGTTGGGGTTTAGCTACTGGCGTTGGGGTTTAGGGGCTGGCGTTGGGGTTTAGCTACTGGCGTTGGTGTTTAGCTACTGGCGTTGGGGTTTAGCTACTGGCGTTGGGGTTTAGCTACTGGCGTTGGGGTTTAGCTACTGGCGTTGGGGTTTAGCTACTGGCGTTGGGGTTTTAGCTACTGGCGGCTGGGGTTTAGCTAGGCTGGCGTTGGGGGTTTAGCTACTGGCGTTGGGGTTTAGCTGCTGGCGTTGGGGTTTAGCTACTGGCGTTGGGGTTTAGCTACTGGCGTTGGGGTTTAGCGTTGGGGTTTAGCTGGCGTTGGGGTTTAGCTACTGGCGTTGGGTTTAGCGGCTGGCGTTGGGGTTTAGTTGGGGTTTAGCTTTTAGCGGCTGTTGGGGGTTTTTACTACTGGCGTTGGGGTTTAGCTACTGGGCGTTGGGGTTTAGCTGGCTGGGCGTTGGGGTTTAGCTTAGTTGGCGTTGGGGTTGGGGGCTTTGGGTTTTGGGTTTGGCGTTGGGGTTTAGCTGGCGTTGGGGGGTTTAGGCTGCGTTGGGGTTTTAGCTACTGGCGTTGGGGTTTTGCTACTGGCGTTGGGGTTTTACCTACTGGCGTTGGGGTTTAATGCTTGTCGTTGGGGTTTAGATACTGGCGTTGGCGTTTAGCTACTGGCGTGGGGTTTTGGGGTTTAGCTACTGGCGTTGGGGTTTAGCTACTGGCTTGGTTGGGGTTAGCTGGGCGTTGGGGTTTTAGCTGCTGGCGTTGGGGTTTAGCTAGCTGGTTGGGGTTGGGTTTAGCTACTGGCGTTGGGGTTTAGCTACTGGCGTTGGGGTTTAGCTACTGGCGTTGGGGGTTTAGCTACTGGCGTTGGGGTTTAGCTACTGGCGTTTGGGTTTAGCTACTGCTGCTATGGCGTTGGGGTTTAGCTACTGGCGTTGGGGTTTAGCTACTGGCGTTGGGGTTTAGCTACTGGCGTTGGGGTTTAGCTACTGGCGTTGGGGTTTAGCTGCTGGCGTTGGGGTTTAGCTGCTGGCGTTGGGGTTTAGAGGCTGGCGTTGGGTTTTAGCGGCTGGCGTGGGGGTTTAGCGACTGGCGTTGGGGGTTTAGCTACTGGCGTTGGGGTTTAGCTACTGGGCGGTGGGGTTTGGGCCTCAAGCGGTGGGGGTTTAGCTACTGGCGGGCGTGGGGGTTTAGGGGTTGGCGTTGGGGTTAGGGGCGTTTTTTTGGGGTGTTGGGGGGCTGGCGTTGGGGTTTTTTAGGCTGGCGTTGGGGTTTAGCTACTGGCGTTGGGGTTTAGCTACTGGCGTTGGGGTTTAGCTACTGGCGTTGGGGTTTAGCTACTGGCGTTGGGGTTTAGCGGCTGGCGTTGGGGTTTAGCTACTGGCGTTGGGGTTTAGCGGGGTGTAGCTGGCGTTGGGGTTTAGCTACTGGCGTTGGGGTTTAGCTACTGGCGTGTTGCGATTTAGCTACTGGAGTTGGGGTTTAGCGGCTGTCGTTGGGGTTTAGCTACTGGCGTTGGGGTTTTGCTACTGGCGTTGGGGTTTAGCTGGGGTTGGGGTTTTACGACTGGCGTTGGGGTTTAGCTACTGGCGTTGGGGTTTAGCGGCTGGCGTTGGGGTTTAGCTACTGGCGTTGGGGTTTAGCTGCTGGCGTTGGGGTTTAGCTACTGGCGTTGGGGTTTAGCTACTGGCGTTGGGGTTTAGCTACTGGCGTTGGGGTTTAGCAACTGGCGTTGGGTTTAGCGGTTTGCGTTGGAGGTTAGCTACTTGCGTTGGCGATTAGTGGCTGGCGTTGGGGTTGAGCGGTTGGCGTTGGGGTTTAGCTACTGGCGTTGGGGTTTAGTGGCTGGCGTTGGGGTTTAGCTACTGGCGTTGGGGTTTAGCGCTTGGCGTTGGGGTTTAGCGGCTGGCGTTGGGGTTTAGCGGCTGGCGTTGGGGTTTAGCAGCTGGCGTTGGGGTTTAGCGGGGGCGTTGGGGTTTAGCTACTGGCGTTGGGGTTTAGCGCTGGCGTTGGGGTTTAGCTGGCGTTTGGGTTTAGCTACAGGGCGTAGGGGTGTAGAGACTGGCGTTGGGGTTTAGCTAGGCGTTGGGGTTTAGGGGTGGCGTTGGGGCTTAGCTGGCGCGTTGGGGGCTAGCTGGCGTTGGGGTTTAGCGTCTGTCGTTGGGTTTTAGCTGCTGGTGTTGGGGTTTAGCTACTGGCGTTGGGGTTTAGCTACTGGCGTTGGGGTTTAGCTACTTGGCGTTGGGGTTTAGCGGCTGGCGTTGGGGTTTAGCTACTGGCGTTGGGGTTTAGCGGCTGGCGTTGGGGTTTAGCTACTGGCGTTGGGGTTTAGCTACTGGCGTTGGGGGTTAGCTACTGGCGTTGGGGTTTAGCTACTGGCGTTGGGGTTTAGCTACTGGCGTTGGGGTTTAGCTACTGGCGTTGGGGTTTAGCTACTGGCGTTGGGGTTTAGCTACTGGCGTTGGGGTTTTGCGGCTGGCGTTGGGGGTTAGCTACTGGCGTTGGGGTTTAGCTACTGGCGTTGGGGTTTAGCTACTGGCGTTGGGGTTTAGCTACTGGCGTTGGGGTTTAGCTGCTGGCGTTGGGGTTTAGGCGTTGGGGTTTAGCTACTGGCGTTGGGGTTTAGCTACTGGCGTTTGGGTTTAGCTACTGGCGTTGGGGGTTAGCTGGTGGTGTTTAGCTACTGGCGTTGGGGTTTAGCTACTGGCGTTGGGGTTTAGCTACTGGCGTTGGGGTTTAGCTACTGGCGTTGGGGTTTAGCTACTGGCGTTGGGGTTTAGCTGCTGGCGTTGGGGTTTAGCTGCTGGCGTGGCGTTGGGGTTTAGCTACTGGCGTTGGGGTTTAGCTACTGGCATTGGGGTTTAGCTACTGGCGTTGTGGGTTAGCTACTGGCGTTGGGGTTTAGCTACTGCCGTTGGGGGTTTAGCTACTGGCGTTGGGGTTTAGCTACTGGCGTTGGGGTTTAGCTACTGGGTTGGGGTTTAGCTACTGGCGTTGGGGTTTAGCTACTGGCGTTGGGGTTTAGCTACTGGCGGTGGGGTTTAGCTACTGGCGTTGGGGTTTAGCTACTGGCGTTGGGGTTTAGCTACTGGCGTTGGGGTTTAGCGGCTGGCGTTGGGGTTTAGCTACTGGCGTTGGGGTTTAGCTACTGGCGTTGGGGTTTAGCGGCTGGCGTTGGGGTTTAGCTAGCTACTGGCGTTGGCGTTGGGGTTTGGCTTGGCGGCGGGTTTAGCTAGCTACTACTGGGTTGGGGGGTTAGCTGGCTGGCGGGGGGGGTAGCTGCTGGCGTGGGGTTTTAGCTGGGGCTTGGGGGGGGTTTAGCTGGCGTTGGGGTTTTTGCTACTGGCGTTGGGGTTTTAGCTACTGGCGTTGGGGTTTAGCTACTGGCGTTGGGGTTTTAGCGGCTGGCGTTGGGGTTTAGCTACTGGCGTTGGGGTTTAGCTACTGGCGTTGGGGGTTAGCTACTGGCGTTGGAGTTTAGCTACTGGCGTTGGGGTTTAGCTGCTGGCGTTGGGGTTTAGCTACTGGCGTTGGGGTTTAGCTACTGGCGTTGGGGTTTAGCTACTGGCGTTGGGGTTTTTAGCTACTGGCGTTGGGGTTTTTGCTACTGGCGTTGGGGTTTAGCTTGGCGTGGCGTTGGGTTTTTAGCGTTGGGTTGGGGTTTTGCTACTGGCGTTTGGGTTTAGCAGTTGGCGGGGTGTAGAGGCTGGCGTTGGGGGTTTAGCTACTGGCGTTGGGGTTTTGCTACTGTGGTTGGGGTTTAGCTATTGTTGTTGGGGTTTAGCTACTGGCGTTGGGGTTTAGCTACTGGCGTTGGGGTTTAGCTACTGGCGTTGGGGTTTAGCTGCTGGCGTTGGGGTTTAGCTACTGGCGTTGGGGGTTTAGCTACTGGCGTTGGGGTTTAGCTGCTGCTACTGGCGTTGGGGTTTAGCTACTGGCGTTGGGGTTTAGCTACTGGCGTTGGGGTTTAGCTACTGGCGGGGTTTAGCGGCTGGCGTTGGGGTTTAGCTGCTGGTGTTGGGGTTTAGCTACTGGCGTTGGGGTTTAGCTACTGGCGTTGGGGTTTAGCTACTGGCGTTGGGGTTTAGCTACTGGCGTTGGGGTTTAGCTACTGGCGTTGGGGTTTAGCTACTGGCGTTTTTAGCTACTGGCGTTGGGGTTTGGCTACTGGCGTTGGGGTTTAGCTACTGGCGTTGGGGTTTAGCTACTGGCGTTGGGGTTTAGCTACTGGCGTTGGGGTTTAGCTACTGGCGTTGGGGTTTAGCTACTGGCGTTGGGGTTTAGCTACTGGCCTGGTGGTTTAGCTACTGGCGTTGGGGTTTAGCTACTGGCGTTGGGGTTTAGCTACTGGCGTTGGGGTTTAGCTACTGGCGTTGGGGTTTAGCTACTGGCGTTGGGGTTTAGCTACTGGCGTTGGGGTTTAGCTACTGGCGTTGGGGTTTAGCTGCTGGCGTTGGGGTTTAGCGGCTGGCGTTGGGGTTTAGCTACTGGCGTTGGGGTTTAGCTACTGGCGTTGGGGGTTAGCTACTGGCGTTGGGGTTTAGCTACTGGCGTTGGGGTTTAGCTACTGGCGTTGGGGTTTAGCTACTGGCGTTGGGGTTTAGCTACTGGCGTTGGGGTTTAGCTACTGGCGTTGGTGTTTAGCTACTGGCGTTGGGGTTTAGCTACTGGCGTTGGGGTTTAGCGTGGCGTTGGGGTTTAGCTACTGGCGTTGGGGTTTAGCTGCTGGCGTTGGGGTTTAGCTACTGGCGTTGGGGTTTAGCTACTGGCGTTGGGGTTTAGTGGCTGGCGGGGGTTAGCTACTGGCGTTGGGTTTTAGGGGTAGCTGGCGTGGCGTTGGGGTTTTAGCTACTGGCGTTGGGGGGGTTTAGCTACTGCGTTGGGGTTTTTGCTACTGGCGTGGCGTTGGGGTTTAGCTACTGGCGTTGGGGTTTAGCTTAGGGCGTTGGGGTTTAGCTACTGGCGTTGGGGTTTTAGCTACTGGCGTTGGGGTTTAGCTACTGGCGTTGGGGTTTAGCTTAGCTACTGGCGTTGGGGTTTAGCTACTGGCGTTGGGGTTTAGCTACTGGCGTTGGGGTTTAGCTACTGGCGTTGGGGTTTAGCTTTAGGCGTTGGGGTTTAGCGGCTAGCGGGGTTTCGAGGCTGACGTTGGGCTTTAGCTACTGGCGTTGGGGTTTAGCGGCTGGCGTTGGGGTGTTGCGGCTGGCGTTGCCGGCTGGCGTTGGGGTTTACCGGCTGGCGTTGGGGTTTAGCTACTGGCGTTGGGGTTTAGCTACTGGCGTTGGGGTTTAGCTACTGGCGTTGGGGTTTAGCTACTGGCGTTGGTGTTTAGCTACTGGCGTTGGGGTTTAGCTACTCGGGTTACTGGCGTTGGGGTTTAGCGGCTGGCGTTGGGGTTTAGCTACTGGCGTTGGGGTTTAGCTGCTGGCGCTGGGGGTTTAGCTACTGGCGTTGGGGTTTAGCTGCTGGCGTTCAGGTTTAGGGGCTGGCGTTGGGGATTAGCGGCTGGCGTTGGGGTTTAGCGGGGGGGCTGCTGGGTGGGGGGGGGCTGGCGGCGGGGGGGTTTTGGCTAGTGGCGTTGGGGTTTTTAGGCTCTTGCTGTGGGGGGTTTAGCGGCTGGCGTTGGGGTTTAGCGACTGGCGTTGGGGTTTAGCTACTGGCGTTGGGGCTTTGAGCTTTACTGGCGTTGGGGTTTAGCTACTGGCGTTGGGGTTTAGCTGGCGTTTGGGTTTAGCTACTGGCGTTGGGATTTAGCTACTGGCGTTGGGGGTTTAGGTTGGCGTTGGGGTTTTGCTTGGGGCGTTGGGGGGGTTTAGGCTTGGGGTTTAGCTGCTGGGTTTGGGTTTAGCTAGCGTTGTTGGGTTAGCTTTTGGCGTTGGCTGGGGTTTAGTTGGCTGGCGTTGGGGGCGTTGGGTTTACTGCGTTGGGGGGGTTTAGCTACTGGCGTTTGGGGTTAGCTACTGGCTTGGGGTTTAGCGGCTGGCGTTGGAGTTTAGCGGCTGGCGTTGGGGTTTAGCTACTGGCGTTGGGGTTTAGCTACTGGCGTTGGGCGTTTAGCTACTGGCGTTGGGGTTTAGCTACTGGCGTTGGGGTTTAGCTACTGGCGTTGGGGTTTAGTTACTGGCGTTGGGGTTTAGCTACTGGCGTTGGGGTTTAGCTACTGGCGTTGACGTTTAGCTACTGGCGTTGGGGTAGCTACTGGCGTTGGGGTTTAGCGGCTGGTCGTTGGCGTTTTTAGCTGCTGGCGTTGGGGTTTAGCTACTGGCGTTGGGGTTTAGCTACTGGCGTTGCCGTTGGGGTTTAGCTACTGGCGTTGGGGTTTAGCGGCCGGCGTTGGGGTTTAGCTGCTGGCGTTGGGGTTTAGCTACTGGCGTTGGGGTTTAGCTACTGGCGTTGGGGTTTAGCTACTGGCGTTGGGGTTTAGCTACTGGCGTTGGGGTTTAGCTGCTGGCGGGGTTTAGCTACTGGCGTTGGGGTTTAGCGGCGTTGCGGTTTTAGCTGGCGTTGGGGTTTAGCTACTGGCGTTGGGGTTTAGCTACTGGCGTTGGGGTTTAGCTGGCGTTGGGGTTTAGCTACTGGCGTTGGGGTTTTGCTACTGGCGTTGGGGTTTAGCTACTGGCGTTGGGGTTTAGCTACTGGCGTTGGGGTTTAGCTACTGGCGTTGGGGTTTAGCTACTGGCGTTGGGGTTTAGCTACTGGCGTTGGGGTTTAGCTACTGGCGTTGGGGTTTAGCTACTGGCGTTGGGGTTTAGCTACTGGCGTTGGGGTTTAGCTACTGGCGTTGGGGTTTAGCTACTGGCGTTGGGGTTTTAGCTACTGGGGGGTTTAGCGTACTGGCGTTGGTTTAGCTTTGGGCGTTTGGGTTTTTAGCTACTGGCGTTGGGGGGCTGGCGTTGGGGGTTTAGCGGCTGGCGTTGGGGTTTGGCGGCTGGCGTTGGGGTTTAGCTGCTGGCGTTGGGGTTTAGCTACTGGCGTTGGGGTTTAGCTACTGGCGTTGGGGTTTTTAGGCTGGCGTTGGGGGTTTAGGGGGCGTTGGGGTTTAGCTTTGTTGTTGGGGCGTTGGGGTTTAGGCGTTGTTGGGTTTAGCTACTGGCGGGGGGTTTAGCTAGGCGTTGGGGTTTTGTTTAGCGGCTGGCGTTGGGGTTGAGATGCTGGCGTTGGGGTTTAGCTACTGGCGTTGGGGTTTAGCTACTGGCGTTGGGGTTTAGCTACTGGCGTTGGGGTTTAGCTGCTGGCGTTGGGGTTTAGCTTAGCTGGCGTTGGGGTTTAGCTACTGGCGTTGGGGTTTAGTTACTGGCGTTGGGGTTTAGCTGCTGGCGTTGGGGTTTAGCTACTGGCGTTGGGGTTTAGCTACTGGCGTTGGGGTTTAGCTACTGGCGTTGGGGTTTAGCTACTGGCGTTGGGGTTTAGCGGGGGTTTAGCTGGCGTTGGGGTTTAGCTACTGGCGTTGGGGTTTAGTTACTGGCGTGGCGTTGGGGTTTAGCTACTGGCGTTGGGGTTTAGCTACTGGCGTTGGGGGTTTAGCTACTGGCGTTGCGGGTTTAGCTACTGGCGTTGGGGTTTAGCTACTGGCGTTGGGGTTTAGCTACTGGCGTTGGGGTTTAGCTACTGGCGTTGGGGTTTAGCTACTGGCGTTGGGGTTTAGCTACTGGCGTTGGGGTTTAGCTACTGGCGTTGGGGTTTAGCGGCTGGCGTTGGGGTTTTTTGCTGCTGGCGTTGGGGTTTAGCTACTGGCGTTGGGGTTTAGCTACTGGCGTTGGGGTTTAGCTACTGGCGTTGGGGTTTAGCTACTGGCGTTGGGGTTTAGCTACTGGCGTTGGGGTTTAGCTACTGGCGTTGGGGTTTAGCTACTGGCGTTGGGGTTTAGCTGCTGGCGTTGGGGTTTAGCTACTGGCGTTGGGGTTTAGCTACTGGCGTTGGGGTTTAGCAGCTGGCGTTGGGGTTTAGCGGCTGGCGTTGGGGTTTAGCTACTGGCGTTGGGGTTTAGCTACTGGCGTTGGGGTTTAGCTACTGGCGTTGGGGTTTAGCTACTGGGGTTGGGGGTTGGGGTTTAGCTACTGGCGTTGGGGTTTAGCTACTGGCGTTGGGGTTTAGCTACTGGCGTTGGGGTTTAGCTACTGGCGTTGGGGTTTAGCTACTGGCGTTGGGGTTTAGCTACTGGCGTTGGGGTTTAGCTGGCGTTGGGGTTGGGGTGCTGGCGTTGGGGTTTAGCTACTGGCGTTGGGGTTTAGCTGCTGGCGTTGGGGTTTAGCTACTGGCGTTGGGGTTTAGCGTTGGGGTTTAGTTACTGGCGTCGGGGTTTAGCTACTGGCGTTGGGGTTTAGCCGCTGGCGTTGGGGTTTAGCCTCTGGCGTTTGGGGTTTAGCGGCTGGCGTTGGGGGTTTAGCCGCTGGCGTTAGTTGCTGGCGTTGGGGTTTAGCTACTGGCGTTGGGGTTTAGCTGCTGGCGTTGGGGTTTAGCTTACTGGCGTTGGGGTTTAGCTACTGGCGTTGGGGTTTAGCTACTGGCGTTGGGGTTTAGCTACTGGCGTTGGGGTTTTAGGCTGGCGTTGGGGTTTAGCTGGCTGGCGTTGGGGGGTTTTAGCTAGGCGGCGGGGGTTTAGGCTACTGGCGTTGGGGTTGGGTTTAGCTGGCGTTGGGGGGGTTTAGCTACTGGCGTTGGGGTTTAGCTACTGGCGTTGGGGTTTAGGGGCTGGCGGGGTTGCTGGGCTGGTTTTGGGGTGTGGCGTTGGGGGTTTAGCTGCTGGTTGGGGTTTAGGGCGGGCGTTGGGGTTTTTAGCTGCTGGCGTTGGGGTTTAGCTACTGGCGTTGTGGTTTAGCTACTGGCGTTGGGGGGTTAGCTACTGGCGTTGGGGTTTAGCTACTGGCGTTGGGGTTTAGCTACTGGCGTTGGGGTTTAGCTACTGGCGTTGGGGTTTAGCTACTGGCGTTGGGGTTTAGCTGCTTTAGCGGCTGGCGTTGGGGTTTAGCTACTGGCGTTGGGGTTTTGCTACTGGCGTTGGGGTTTAGCTACTGGCGTTGGGGTTTAGCTACTGGCTGGCGTTGCTACTGGTTTAGCTACTGGCGTTGGGGTTTAGCTACTGGCGTTGGGGTTTAGCTACTGGCGTTGGGGTTTAGCTACTGGCGTTGGGGTTTAGCTACTGGCGTTGGGGTTTAGCTACCGGCGTTGGGGTTTAGCTAGGCGTTGTGGTTTAGCTACTGCGTTGGGGTTTAGCTACTGGCGTTGGGGTTTAGCTGGCTGGCGTTGGGGTTTAGCTACTGGGGTTGGGGTTTAGATACTGGTGTTGGGGTTTAGCTACTGGCGTTGAGGTTTAGCTACTGGCGTTGGGGTTTAGCTACTGGCGTTGGGGTTTATCTGGTGGATGTTGGGGTTTGGCTGCTCACGTTGGGGTTTAGAGGCTGTCATCGGGGTTTAGCGGCTGGCGTTGGGGTTTAGCGGCTGGCGTTGGGGTTTAGCTACTGGCGTTGGGGTTAGCTACTGGCGTTGGGGTTTAGCTTTTGGCGTTGGGGTTTAGCTACTGGCGTTGGGATTTCGCGGGTGGTGGTTGGGGTTTGGCTGCTGGCGTTGGGGTTTAGATGCTGGCGCTGGGGTTTAGCTGGGAGGTGTTGGCGTTTAGCTACTGGCGTTGGGGTTTGGGGCTTGGGGTTGGGGTTTGGAGCGGCTGGCGTTGGGGTTTAGGTACTGGCGTTGGGGTTTAGCTTCTGGCGTTGAGGTTTAGCTACTGGCGTTGGGGTTTAGCTACTGGCGTTGGGGTTTAGCTACTGGCGTTGGGGTTTAGCTACTGGCGTTGGGGTTTAGCTACTGGCGTTGGGGTTTAGCTACTGGCGTTGGCGGCTGGCGTTGGGGTTTAGCTACTGGCGTTGGGGTTTGGGGGTTAGCTACTGGCGTTGGGGTTTAGCTACTGGCGTTGGGGTTTAGCTACTGGCGTTGGGGTTTAGCTACTGGCGTTGGGGTTTAGCTGCTGGCGTTGGGGTTTAGCTACTGGCGTTGGGGTTTAGCGGCTGGCGTTGGGGTTTAGCTACTGGCGTTGGGGTTTAGCTACTGGCGTTGGGGGCTTTAGGGGTTTACTGCTGTTGTTGGTTTAGCTACTGGCGTTGGGGTTTTAGCTACTGGCGTTGGGGTTTGCTAGGCTGGGGGGCGTTGGGGTTTTTTAGCTACTGGCGTTGGGGTTTTAGCTACTGGCGTTGGGGTTTTTAGCTACTGGCGTTGGGGTTTATTTACTGGCGTTGGGGTTTAGCGGCGGGGTTTTGCGGCTGGCGTTGGGGTTTGGCTTGGCGGCGTTGGGGTTTAGCTACTGGCGTTGGGGTTTAGCTACTGGCGTTGGGGTTTAGCTACTGGCGTTGGGGTTTTGCTACTGGCGTTGGGGTTTAGTTACTGGTGTTGGGGTTTAGCTACTGGCGTTGGGGTTTAGCTACTGGCGTTGGGGTTTAGCTACTGGCGTTGGGGTTTAGCTACTGGCGTTGGGGTTTAGCAGGGTTTAGCTACTGGCGTTGGGGTTTAGCTGCTGGCGTTGGGGTTTAGCTGCTGGCGTTGGGGTTTAGCTGCTGGCGTTGGGGTTTAGCTGCTGGTGTTGGGGTTTAACTGCTGCCGTTGGGGTTTAGAGGCTGGCGTTGGGGTTTAGCTACTGGCGTTGGGGTTTTGCGGCTGGCGTTGGGGTTTAGCTACTGGCGTTGGGGTTTAGCTACTGGCGTTGGGGTTTAGCTACTGGCGTTGGGGTTTAGCTACTGGCGTTGGGGTTTAGCTACTGGCGTTTAGCTACTGGCGTTGGGGTTTAGCTACTGGCGTTGGGGTTTTAGCTACTGGCGTTGGGTTTTTAGCTTTGGCGTTGGGGTTTTAGGGCTGGCGTTTGGGTTTAGCTTACTGGCGTTGGGGTTTAGCTACTGGCGTTGGGGTTTAGCTACTGGCGTTGGGGTTTTGCTACTGGCGTTGGGGTTTTGCTACTGGCGTTGGGGTTTTGCTACTGGCGTTGGGGTTTAGCTGCTGGGGGAGGGGTTGAGGTGCTGGCAGTGTGGTTTAGCGGCTGGCGTTGGGGTTTAGCTACTGGCATTGGGGTTGAGCTACTGGCGTTGGGGTTTAGCTACTGGTGTTGTGGTTTAACAGCTGGCGTTGGGGTTTAGCTACTGGCGTTGGGGTTTAGCTACTGGAGTTGGGGTTTAGCGGCTGGGGTTGGGGTTTAGCTACTGGCGTTGGGGTTTAGCTACTGGCGTTGGGGTTTAGCTACTGGCGTTGGGGTTTAGCTACTGGCGTTGGGGTTTATCGGCTGGCGTTGGGGTTTAGGGGCTGGGGTTGGGTTTTAGATGCTGGGGTTGGGTTTTAGTGGCTGGGTTTGGGGTTCAGGGGCGGGCGTTGGGGTTTGGAGGCTGGCGTTGGGTTTTGAGGCTGGCGTTGGGGTTTAGCGCTTGGGTTGGGGTTTAGCTACTGGCGTTGGGGCTACTGGCGTTGGGGTTTAGCGGCTAGCGTCGGGGATTAGCTTCTGGCGGCTGGCGGGGGTTTAGCTGCTGGCGTTGGGGTTTAGCTACTGGCGTTGGGGTTTAGCTACTGGCGTTGGGGTTTAGCTACTGGCGTTGGGGTTTACTGGCGTTGGAGTTTAGCTACTGGCGTTGGGGTTTAGCGACTGGCGTTTGGGTTTAGCTGCAGGCGTAGGGGTTTAGCTACTGGCGTTGGGGTTTAGCGGCTGGCTTTGTTTTAGGTTTAGCGTTGGGGCTGGGGGTTGGGGCGTTTAGCTTGCTGGCGTTGGGGGGTTGGGGTTAGCGGCTGGCGGGGGGTTTAGCTAGCTGGCGTTGGGGTTTAGCTTAGCTGGCGTTGGGGTTTTTTAGTTTGGCGTTGGGGTTTAGGCGGGGTTAGCTACTGGCGTTGGGGTTTAGCTACTGGCGTTGGGGTTTAGCGGGCGTTGGGGTTTAGCTAGGCTGGCGGGGGGGTTTAGCGGCTGGCGTTGGGGTTTAGCTGCTGGCGGTGGGGGTTAGCTACTGGCGTTGGTGTTAGCAAGTGGCGTTTGGGTTCAGCTGGCGGTGAGGTTTAACAACTGGCGTTGGGGTTTAGCTGCTGGCGTTGGGGTTTAGCTACTGGCGTTGGGGTTTAGCTGCTGGCGTTGGTGTTTAGCTACTGGCGTTGGGGTTTTTTGCTGGGGTTGGGCTTAGCGGCTGGGTTGGGGTTTAGGCTTGGCGTTGGGGGGGTTTAGCTACTGCTGGCGTTGGGGTTTAGTACTGGGGCGTTGGGGTTTTTACAATGCTGGCGTTGGGGTTTTAGCTACTGGCGTTGGGGTTTTGCTGTTGGCGTTGGGGTTTAGGTGCTGGCGTTGGGGTTTAGCCGTTGGCGTTGGGGTATTGGGGTTGGCGTTTAGCTGCTGGCGTTGGGGTTTGGCTACTGGCTGGTGTTGGGGTTTAGCAGCTGTGTAGCGGTTTAGAGGTCGGGGTTTTGGTGTTTAGCTGCTGGCGTTGGGGTTTAGCTACTGGCGTTGGGGTTTGGTTACTGGAGTTGGGGTTTAGCTACTGGCGTTGGGGTCTTTAGCGCCTGGCGTTGGGGTTTAGCGGCTGGCGTTGGGGTTTAGCTACTGGCGTTGGGGTTTAGCTGCTGGCGTTGGGGTATAGCGGCTGGCGTTGGGGTTTAGGTGCTGGCGTTGGGGTTTAGGTACTGGCGTTGGGGTTTAGCTACTGGCGTTGGGGTTTAGCTACTGGCGTTGGGGTTTAGCTACTGGCGTTGGGGTTTAACTGCTTGGCGTGGGGGTTTAGCTACTGGCGTTGGGGTTTAGCTACTGGCGTTGGGGTTTACCTGCTGGCGTTGGGGTTTAGCTGCTGGCGTTGGGGTTTAGCTACTGGCGTTGGGGTTTAGCGGCTGGTGTTGGGGTTTAACTACTGCGCGTTGGGGTGTAGCTACTGGCGTTGGGGTTTAGCTACTGGCGTTGGGGTTTAGGGGTTGGCGGTGGTTTATCGGCTGGCGTTGGGGTTTAGCTACTGGCGTTGGGGGGGGTTAGCTACTGGCGTTGGGGTTTAGCTACTGGCGTTGGGGTTTAACAACTGGGGTTCGGGGGTAGCGGCTGGTGGTTTGGGTTTAGCAGCTGGGGGGGGGGTTTAGCTACTGGTGGTTGGGGGTTAGCTACTGGCGGTGGGGGTTAGCAGCTGGCGTTGGGGTTTAGCGGCTGGCGTTGGGGTTTAGCGGTTGGCGTTGGGCTTTAGCTACTGGCGTTGGGGTTTAACTACTGGCGTTGGGGTTTAGCTACTGGCGTTGGGGTTTAGCTACTGGCGTTGGGGTTTAGCTACTGGCGTTGGGGGTTTAGCGGCTGGCGTTGGGGTTTAGCGGCTGGCGTTGGGGTTTAGCTACTGGCGTTGGGGTTTAGCTACTGGCGTTGGGGTTTAGCTACTGGCGTTGGGGTTTAGCTACTGGCGTTGGGGTTTAGCTACTGGCGTTGGGGTTTAGCTGCTGGCGTTGGGGTTTAGCGTCTGGCGTTGGGGTTTAGCGGCTGGCGTTGGGGTTTAGCTACTGGCGTTGGGGTTTAGCTGTTGGCGTTGGGGTTTAGCGCCTGGCGTTGGGGTTTAGCTACTGGCGTTGGAGTTTTGCTACTGGCGTTGGGGTTTAGCTACTGGCGTTGGGGTTTAGCTACTGGCGTTGGGGTTTAGCTACTGGCGTTGGGGTTTAGCTACTGGCGTTGGGGTTTAGCTACTGGCGTTGGGGTTTAGCTACTGGCGTTGGGGTTTAGCTACTGGCGTTGGGTTTTGCTACTGGCGTTGGGGTTTAGCTACTGGCGTTGGGGTTTTTTAGCTGCTGGCGTTGTTTAGCTTTTTTTGGGCTTTAGCTGGGGTTTAGCTGGCGTTGGGGTTTAGGCTGGCGCGGGGGGGGTAGCTAGGGGCGTTGGGGTTTTAGCTACTGGCGGCTGGGTTTTTTAGCTGGCGTTGGGGTTTAGCGGCTGGCGTTTGGGGTTTAGCTACTGGCGTTGGGGTTTAGCTGCTGGCGTTGGGGTTTAGCTACTGGCGTTGGGGTTTAGCTTGGGTTGGGGTTTAGCTACTGGCGTTGGGGTTTAGCTACTGGCGTTGGGGTTTAGCTACTGGCGTTGGGGTTTAGCGGCTTGCGTTGGGGTTTAGCGGCTGGCGTTGGGGTTTTAGCGTCTGGCGTTGGGGGTTAGCGGCTGGCGTTGGACTTTAACGGCTGGCGTTGAGGTTTAGTTACTGGCGTTGGGATTTAATTACTGGCATTGGTGTTTAGCTACTGGCGTTGGGGTTTTTAGCTACTGGGTTGGGGTTTAGCTACTGCTGGCGTTGGGGTTTTAGCTACTGGCGTTGGGGTTTAGGCTGGCGTTGGGGTTTTAGCTGCTGGCGTTGGGGTTTAGTTTTGCGTTGGGGGTTTAGCTGGCTGGCGGCGTTGGGGTTTTAGCTGGCTGGCGTTGGGGTTTTAGCGGCTGGCGGCGTTTGGGTTTTGCGTTGGGGCGTGGGGTTGGGGTTTAGCTGCTGCTGCTGGGCGGCGGGGGTTTTAGCTGGCTGGTGGGGGTTAGCTACTGGCGTTGGGGTTTAGCTGGCGTTGGGGTTTAGCGGCTGGCGTTGGGGTTTAGCTACTGGCGTTGGGGTTTAGCTGCTTGGCGTTGGGGTTTTGGGGTTTAGGGCTGGCGTTGGGGTTTTGGGCTAGCTGGCGTTGGGGTTTTTTTGGGCGTTGGGGTTTAGCTTTGGCGTTGGGGTTTAGCTACTGGCGTTGTGGTTTAGCTACGGGCGGTGGGGTTTAGCTGCCGGCGGTGTGGAGTAGCTACGGGCGTCGGGGTGGAGATGCTGGGAGGGGGGGGTAGCGGCTGGCGTTGGGGTTTAGCTACTGGGCTGGCGTTGGGGTTTAGCTACTGGCGGGGTTTACTACTTGCGTTGGGGGTTGAGCTACTGGCGTTGGGTTTAGCAACTGGCGTTGGGATTCAGCTACTTGCATTGGGGTTTAGCTGGCTGGCGTTGGGGTTTAACTACTAGCGTTGGGGGTTTAGCTACTGGCGTTGGGGTTTAGCGGCTGGCGTTGGGGTTTAGCGGCTGGCGTTGGGGTTTAGCTACTGGCGTTGGGGTTTAGCGTTGGGGGTTACTGGCGTTGGGGTTTAGCTGGGTTTTAGCTACTGGCGTTGGGGTTTAGCTACTGGCGTTGGGGTTTAGCGGCTGGCGTTGGGGTTTAGCTGCTGGCGTTGGGGTTTAGCTACTGGCGTTGGGGTTTAGCGGCTGGCGTTGGGGTTTAGCGGCTGGCGTTGGGGTTTAGCTACTGGCGTTGGGGTTTAGCTGCTGGCGTTGGGTTTAGTTTAGCTACTGGCGTTGGGGTTTAGCTACTGGCGTTGGGGTTTAGCTGCTGGCGTTGGGGTTTAGTTACTGGCTGGGGGGCGGGGTTTAACTGGCTGGCGGTGGGGGTTGAGCTACTGGCGGGGTTTAGGTGCTGGCGTTGGGGTTTAGCTACTGTTGGGGTTTAGCTGCTGGCGTTGGGGTTTAGCTGCTGGCGTTGGGGTTTAGCTACTGGCGTTGGGGTTTAGCTACTGGCGTTGGGGTTTAGCTACTGGCGTTGGGGTTTAGCGGCTGGCGTTGGGGTTTAGGGGCTGGCGTTGGGGTTTAGCTACTGGCGTTGGGGTTTCGCTACTGCATCGGGGTTTAGCAGCTGGCGTTGGGGTTTAGCTACTGGCGTTGGGGTTTAGCTACTGGCATTGGTGTTTAGCTACTGGCGTTGGGGTTTAGCGGCTGGCGTTGGTGTTTAGCTGGCGTTGGGGTATGGTTGGTGGGGTTTAGCTGGCTGGCGTTGGGGTTTAGCGGCTGGCGTTGGGGTTTAGCTACTGGCGTTGGGGTTTAGCTGCTGGCGTTGGGGTTTAGCTGTTGGCGTTGGGGTTTAGCTAGCTGGCGTTGGGGTTTTGCGGCTGTCCTTGGGGTTTAGCTACTGGGGGTTTAGCTACTGGCGTTGGAGTTTAACGGCAAGCATTGGGATTTAGCTTCCGGAGTTGAGGTTTAGCGGCTGGCGTTGGGGTTTAGCTTTGGCGTTGGGCTTTAGCTACTGGCGTTGTGCTTTAACTACTGGCGTTGGGGTTTTTAGCGGCTGGCGTTGGGGTTTAGCCACTGGCGTTGGGGTTTAGCTACTGGCGTTGGGGTTTAGCTACTGGCGTTGGGGTTTAGCTACTGGCGTTGGGGTTTAGCTACTGGCGTTGGGGTTTAGGGGCTGGCGTTGGGGTTTTAGCTACTGGCGTTGGGGGTTTAGCTACTGGCGTTGGGGTTTAGCTACTTGCGTTAGCTAGTGGGGGGTTTAGCGGCTGGCGGGGGTTTAGCTTCTGGCTGGCGTTGGGGGAGTTTTGCGGCTGGCGTTGGGGTTTAGATACTGGCGTTGGTTTAGCGGGTGGCGTTGGGGTTTAGCTGTTGGCGTTGGGGTTTAGTGGCTGGTGTTGGGGTTTAGCTACTGGCGTTGGGGTTTAGCTACTGGCGTTGGGGTTTAGCTACTGGCGTTGGGGTTTAGCTGCTGGCGTTGGGGTTTAGCTGCTGGCGTTGGGGTTTAGCTACTGGCGTTGGGGTTTAGCTACTGGCGTTGGGGTTTAGCTGCTGGCGTTGGGGTTTAGCTGCTGGCGTTGGGGTTTAGCTACTGGCGTTGGGGTTTAGCTACTGGCGTTGGCTTTAGCGGCTGGCGTTGGGGTTTAGCTACTGGCGTTGGGGTTTAGCTACTGGCGTTGGGGTTTAGCGGCTGGCGTTGGGGTTTAGCGGCTGGCGTTGGGGTTTGGCGGCTGGCGTTGGGGTTTAGCGGCTGGCGTTGGGGTTTGGCTTGGGCGTTGGGGTTTAGCTGCTGGCGTTGGGGTTTTGCTGCTGGCGTTGGGTTTAGTCTCCTGGTGTTGGGGTTTAGCTGTTGGGGTTTAGCTTAGCTTGGGGTTTGCTGGCGTTGGGGTTTAGCTACTGGCGTTGGGGTTTAGCTACTGGCGTTGGGGTTTAGCTGGCGTTGGGGTTTAGGCGTTGGGGTTTAGCGGCTGGGTTGGGGTGGGGTGTTGGTGCTGGGGTTGGGGTTTAGCTAGGCTGGGGTTGGGGTTTTAGCTACTGGCGTTGGGTTTTAGCTACTGGCGTTGGGGTTTAGCAGCTGGCGGGGTTTAGAGGCTGGCATTGGGGTTTAGTGGCTGGCGTTGGGGTTTAGCGGCAGGCGTTGTGGTTTCTCACTTGGCTGGCGGGGTTTAGCGGCTGGCGTTGGGGTTTAGCGGCTGGCGTTGGGGTTTAGCTACTGGCGTTGGGGTTTAGCTACTGGCGTTGGGGTTTAGCTGCTGGCGTTGGGGTTTAGCTACTGGCGTTGGGGTTTGGGGTTTAGCGGCTGGCGTTGGGGTTTAGCTACTGGCGTTGGGGTTTAGCTGCTGGCGTTGGGGTTTAGCTACTGGCGTTGGGGTTTAGCTACTGGCGTTGGGGTTTAGCTACTGGCGTTGGGGTTTAGCTACTGGCGTTGGGGTTTAGCTACTGGCGTTGGGGTTTAGCTGCTGGCGTTGGGGTTTAGCTGGCTGGCGTTGGGGTTTAGCTGCTGGCGTTGGGGTTTAGCTGCTGGCGTTGGGGTTTAGCTACTGGCGTTGGGGGTTTAGCTACTGGCGTTGGGGTTTAGCTACTGGCGTTGGGGTTTAGCTGCTGGCGTTGGGGTTTAGTTACTGGCGTTGGGGTTTAGTTGGGGTTTAGCTACTGGCGTTGGGGTTTAGCTACTGGCGTTGGGGTTTAGCGGCTGGCGTTGGGGTTTAGCTGGCGTGGCGTTGGGGTTTAGCTGGCTGGCGTTGGGGTTTAGCTGCTGGCGTTGGGGTTTAGCTGCTGGCGTTGGGGTTTAGCGTTGCTGGCGTTGGGGTTTAGCGGCTGGCGTTGGGGTTTAGGCTGGCTGGCGTTGGGGTTTAGGGTTGGGTTTTAGGGTTTTAGCGGGCGTTGGGGTGGCTTTACGGGCGGGTGGGGTTTTAGCTATGGGCGTTGGGGTGTAGCTACGCGTTGTTGGCTTTTAGCTTTACGGCTTTTTTTTTTTTAGCGGCTGTTTGGGGTTTAGCTTGCTGCTGGGGGGTGGCAAGGTGGCGTCTACTGTTTTGCTGCTGGCGTTGGGGTTTAGCTGCTGGTGTTGGTGTTTAGCAGCTGTCAATATTGGGGTTTAGTAGCGTTGTGGGGGTTTGGCGTGTTGGGTTGCTTTGGCTGGTTAGGGGGGCTGCTGTAGCGGGCGTTTAGCGGTGGCGTTGGCGGGGGGGTTTAGCTACTGGCGTTGGGGGGGGGGTTTTACTGGCTTGGGGGTTAGGGGCGTTGGGGTTAGCGGCTGGCGTTGGGGTTGGGGTTCAGGGGGCTTGCGTTTTAGCGGCTGGCGTTGGGGTTTGCGTTGGGGTTTGGGGTTTGGCTTTGGGGGGGTGGGGGGCTGGGTTGGGGTGGTTGGCTTTAGATGGCTGGTGCGTTGGGGTTGGCGTTGGCGTTGGGTTTTTGGCAGCTTTGGCGTTGGGGGTTGAGCGCGGCTGGGGACGTTGGGGTTTAGCTGGCTGGCGTTGGGGCAAACTGGCGTTGGGGTTTAGCTGCTGGCGTTGGGTTTTAGCTGGCGTTGGGTTTAGCTACTGGCTGCAAAAAATGGCGTTTGCTAGAATTTTTGGCTTAGGCGCTGGGGGTTTAGCTGCTGGCGTTGGGGTTTTGCTGCTGGCGTTGGGGTTTAGCTGCTGGCGTTGGGGTTTAGCTGCTGGCGTTGGGGTTTAGCTACTGGCGTTGGGGTTTAGCTACTGGCGTTGGGGTTTAGCTGCTGGCGTTGGGGTTTAGCTACTGGCGTTGGGGTTTAGCTGCTGGCGTTGGGGTTTAGCTGCTGGCGTTGGGGTTTTGCGGCTGGCGTTGGGGTTTAGCTACTGGGGGTTTAGCTACTGGCGTTGGGGTTTAGCGAGCTGGCGTTGGGGTTTAGCTACTGGCGTTGGGGTTTAGCTACTGGCGTTGGGGTTTAGCTACTGGCGTTGGGGTTTAGCGGCTGGCGTTGGGGTTTAGCTACTGGCTGGCGTTGGGGTTTAGCTACTGGCGTTGGGGTTTAGCTGCTGGCGTTGGGGTTTAGCTACTGGCGTTGGGCGCTTTCAGGGGTTTCAGGGCTGGCGTTGGGGTTTAGGGTTACGGCTGGCGTAGGGGTTTAGCTACTGGGGTTGGGGTTTAGCTACTGGCGGGGGGCTCCTTGGGGTTTAGCTACTGGCGTTGGGGGGGTTAGGCGGCGGGTTTTGGGTTTTTAGGGGGTTTGGGGGGTTTTAGCGGGGTTTTGGGGGGGTAGCGGCTGGCGTTGGGGTTTTTAGCTGGCGTTGGCGTTGCGGGTTTGGTTTAGCTAGGCGTTGGGGTTTAGCTACTGGCGTTGGGGTTTAGCTACTGGCGTTGTGGTTTAGCTACTGGCGTTGGGTTTTAGGGCGTGGCGTTTAGCGGCTGGCTGGGGTTTGGCGGGGTTGGCGTTGGTTTTAGCTACTGGCGTGGGGTTTAGCTACTGGCGTTGGGGTTTAGCTACTGTCGTTGGGGTTTAGCTCTGTCGTTTGGGGTTTAGCTGCTGGGTTGGGGTTTAGCTACTGGCGTTGGGGTTTAGCTACTGGCGTTGGGGTTTAGCTACTGGCGTTGGGGTTTAGCTACTGGCGTTGGGGTTTAAGCGACTGGCGTTGGGGTTTAGCTGGCTGGCGTTGGGGCTACTGGCGGGGGTAGCTACTGGCGTTGGGGTTTAGCTACTGGTGTTGTGCTTTAACAGCTGGCGTTGGGAATTAGCTACTGGCGTTGGGGTTTAGCTACTGGCGTTGGGGTTTAGCTACTGGCGTTGGGGTTTAGCGGCTGGCGTTGGGGTTTAGCTGCTGGCGTTGGGGTTTAGCGGCTGGCGTTGGGGTTTAGCTACTGGCGTTGGGGTTTAGCTAGCTGGCGTTGGGGTTTAGCGGCTGGCGTTGGGGTTTAGCGGCTGGCGTTGGGGTTTAGCGGCTGGCGTTGGGGTTTAGCTACTGGCGTTGGGGTTTAGCGGCTGGCGTTGGGGTTTAGCGGCTGGCGTTGGGGTTTAGCTACTGGCGTTGGGGTTTAGCGGCTGCTGGCGTTGGGGTTTAGCTACTGGCGTTGGGGTTTAGCTACTGGCGTTGGGGTTTAGCTACTGGCGTTGGGGTTAGCGGCTAGCGTTGGGGTTGTGGTTTAGCTACTGGCGTTGGGGTTTAGCTACTGGCGTTGGGGTTTAGCTACTGGCGTTGGGGTTTAGATGGCTGGCGGGGGGTTTAGATACTGGTGTTGGGGTTTAGAGGTTGGCGTTGGGGTTTAGCATAGTGAACAGGTGGCGTTGGGGTTTAGCTACTGGCGTTGGTGTTTAACAGGCTGGCGTTTGGGGTTTCGCGGCTGGCGTGGGGGTTTAACGGACTGGCGGGGTTTAGGGGTTGGGGTTGGGGTTTAGCGGCTGGGGGGGTTTAGCTCTTGGCGTTGGGGTTTAGCTACTGGCATTGGGGTTTAGTTCTTGGCATTGGGATTTAGCTACTGGCGTTGGGGTTTAGCTACTGGCGTTGGGGTTTAGCTACTGGCGTGGCGTTGGGCGTTTAGCTTTAGCTGCGCGTTGGGGTTTAGCTGCTGGCGTTGGGGTTTAGCGGCTGGCGTTGGGGTTTAGCTGCTGGCGTTGGGGTTTAGCGGCTGGCGTTGGGGTTTGGGGGCGGGGGTGGGGGTTTAGCGGCGGGCGTTGGGGGGTTTAGGCTGGCGTTGGGGTTTTAGCTAAGGGGCGTTTGGGCGTTGGGGTTTTTGCTGGCGTTGGGGTTTTAGCTACTGGCGTTGGGGTTTAGCAGCTGGCGTTGGGGTTTGGCTGCGGGCGTTGGGGTTTAGGGGCTGGCGTTGGGTGTTTAGCTGCTGGCGTTGGGCTTTTGGGGTGGCGTTTGGGTTAGCTGGCGTTGGGGTTTTGGGCGTTGGCTGGCGCTTGGGGTTTTTGGGGGTGGCGTTGCTGTTTGGGTTTAGCTGGCGTTGGGGTTTAGCTGGCGCTGGGGTTTGGGGGGGGTTGCTGCTGGCGTTGGGGTTTTTAGCTGGTGGCGTTGGGGTTTAGCTTGGGGTTTGGGGTTTTTGCTGCTGGCGTTGGGGTTTAACTGCTGGCGTTGGGGTTTAGGTGGCTGGCGTTTGGGGTTTAGCGGCTGGCGTTGGGGTTTAGCGGCTGGCGTTGGGGTTTTGCTACTGGCGTTGGGGTTTAGCTACTGGCGTTGGGGTTTAGCTACTGGCGTTGGGGTTTAGCTACTGGCGTTGGGGTTTAGCTACTGGCGTTGGGGTTTAGCTGCTGGCGTTGGGGTTTAGCTACTGGCGTTGGGGTTTAGCTACTGGCGTTGGGGTTTAGCTACTGGCGTTGGGGTTTAGCGGCTGGCGTTGGGGTTTAGCGGCTGGCGTTGGGGTTTAGCTACTGGCGTTGGGGTTTAGCTACTGGCGTTGGGGTTTAGCTACTGGCGTTGGGGTTTAGCTTGGCTGGCGTTGGGGTTTAGCTTTAGCTGGCGTGGCGTTGGTTTAGCTACTGGCGTTGGGGTTTTGAGGCTGGCGTTGGGGTTTAGCTACTGGCGTTGGGGTTTAGCTACTGGCGTTGGGGTTTAGCTACTGGCGTTGGGGTTTAGCTGCTGGCGTTGGGGTTTAGCTACTGGCGTTGGGGTTTAGCTACTGGCGTTGGGGTTTAGCTACTGGCGTTGGGGTTTAGCTACTGGCGTTGGGGTTTAGCTAGCTACTGGCGTTGGGGTTTAGCTGCTGGCGTTGGGGTTTAGCGGCTGGCGTTGGGGTTTAGCTACTGGCGTTGGGGTTTAACTGGCGTTGGGGTTTTGCTGGCTACTGGCGTTGGGGTTTAGCGGCTGGCGTTGGGGTTTGCGGCTGGCGTTGGGGTTTAGCTACTGGCGTTGGGGTTTAGGCTGGCGTTGGGGTTTAGCTGCTGGCGTTGGGGTTTAGCCGCTGGCGTTGGGGTTTAGCTACTGGCGTTGGGGTGGCGTTGTTGGGGTTTTGCGGCTGGCGTTGGGGTTTAGCGGCTGGTTGGGTTTAGAGGCTGGCGTTTGGCGTGGCGTTGGGGTTTAGCTACTGGCGTTGGGGTTTAGCTACTGGCGTTGGGGTTTAGCTACTGGTGTTGGGGTTTAGCGGGGCTGGCGTTGGGGTTTTTTTGGCGTTGGGGTTTAGCTGGCTGGCGTTGGGGTTTAGCTACTGGCGTTGGGGTTTAGCTGCTGGCGTTGGGGTTTAGCTACTGGCGTTGGGGTTTAGCTACTGGCGTTGGGGTTTAGCTACTGGCGTTGGGGGTTAGCTACTGGCGTTGGAGTTTAGCTACTGGTGTTGGGGTTTAGCTGCTGGCGTTGGGGCTTAGCTACTGGCGTTGGCGTTTAGCTACTGGCATTGGGGTTTAGCGCCTGGTGTTGTGCTTTAACAGCTGGCGTTGGGATTTAGCGCCTGGCGTTGTGGTTTAGCGCCTGACGTTGGGGTTTAGCAGGCTGGCGTTGGGGTTTAGCGGCTGGCGTTGGGGTTTATCGGTTGGCTTTGGAGTGGCTGGCGTTGGGGTTTAGCGGGTGGCGTTGGGGTTTAGCGGCTGGCGTTGGGGTTTAGCGGCTGGCGTTGGGGTTTAGCGGCTGGCGTTGGGGTTTAGCGGCTGGCGTTGGGGTTTAGATACTGGTGTTGGTGTTTAGCTACTGGCGTTGGGGTTTAGCGGCTGGCGTTGGGGTTTAGCTGGGGGCGTTGGGGTTTAGCGGCTGGCGTTGGGGTTTAGCTACTTTAGCTAGGGCTGGCGTTGGGGTTTAGCGGCTGGCGTTGGGGTTTAGCGGCTGGCGTTGGGGTTTAGCTGCTGGCGTTGGGGTTTAGCTGCTGGCGTTGGGGTTTAGCGGGTGGCGTTGGGGGTTAGCGGCTGGCGTTGGGGGTTTACCGGCTGGCGTTGGGGTTTAGCTGCTGGCGTTGGGGTTTAGCGGCTGGCGTTGGGGTTTAGCTGCTGGCGTTGGGTTTTAGCTGCTGGCGTTGGGGTTTAGCTGCTGGCGTTGGGGTTTAGCGGGTGGCGTTGGGGTTTAGCTGCTGGCGTTTGGGTTTAGCGGCTGGCGTTGGGGTTTAACTGCTGGCGTTGGGGTTTAGCTGCTGGCGTTGGGGTTTAGCGGCTGGCGTTGGGGTTTTGCGGCTGGCGTTGGGGTTTAGGGGCTGGCGTTGGGGGGTAGCTGGGGCTGGGGTTAGTACGGATTTTTTCGTATTTTGTACGGAAATGTGGGTAAGAATACGAATGGCAGATTAGGTTTTAAAATGGCGTTTTTTTTTAGCGGCTGGCGTTGGGTTTCATTATCTTGCTGCTGTTGGCAAGGTTTAAAAACTGGCTGTTGGGTTTAAAATATAGCAGATTAAATTTATCAGTGGCGTTGGGGTTTAGCTTCTGGAGATTATTTTTTTGGGGAGCTTTGCGTTGGGGTTTAGCTGGCTGGCGCGTGGGATTTTTTTTAGCGGCTGGCGTTGGGGTTGCGCGTGGGGGTTAATTTAAGGTTTTAGCGCTGGCGTTGGGGTTTAGGGCGGCTGGCGTTGGGGGGATTGGGTTTACACTGGCGTTGGGGGGGAGAGAGAGAGGGCTGGCGGGAACAGGCTACTGGGGTTTAGCTGGCGTTTGGGTTGGGGCTTGGCTAACATGGCGTTGGGGTTTTAAGCAGGAGGGAGGCGTTGGGAAGTATAGGCTAAAGGGGCAATGGGGTTTGCTACTGGCAGTGGGTGCGCGGAAGGTTAGCAGGGGGGTGGGTTGGGGGAGAAGCTTGGCGTTGGGGTTTAGGTTACATGGCGTTGGGGGGCACTACTGGCGTTGGGGTTTAGCAAAAATGGCATTGGTGTAAAAATACTAATTTCCACTGTTGGGGTTGCTTGCGGTGGCGGGGGGTTGGGGCTGGCGTTGGGGTTTAATTTCTGAGCGCTTTTGGGCAGGGGTTTAGCTGCTGGCGTTGGGGTTTAGCGACTGGCGTTGGGGTTTAGCTGCTGGCGTTGGGGTTTAGCTTGGCGTTGGGGTTTAGCTACTGGCGTTGGGGTTTAGCTGCTGGCGTTGGGGTTTAGCTGCTGGCGTTGGGGTTTAGCGGGCGTTGGGGTTTAGCTACTGGCGTTGGGGTTTAGCTGCTGGCGTTGGGGTTTAGTGGCTGGCGTTGGGGTTTAGCTGGCTGGCGTTGGGGTTTAGTTGGGGTTTAGCTGCTGGCGTTGGGGTTTAGCTGCTGGCGTTGGGGTTTAGCTGCTGGCGTTGGGGTTTAGCTGGCTGGGGTTTAGCTTGGCGTTGGGGTTTAGCTAGGCGTTGGGGTTTAGCGGGTGGCGTTGGGGTGGCGTTGGGTTGGGGTTTAGCGGGTGGCGTTTGGGTTTAGCGGCTGGCGTTGGGGGTTAGCTACGGGTGTTGGGGTTTAGCTACTGGCGTTGTGGGTTTAGCTACTGGCGTGGGGGTTTAGCTACTGGCGTTGGGTTTAGCTACTGGCGTTGGGGTTTAGCTACTGGCGTTGGGGTTTAGCGGGCTGGCGGCTTTGGGGTTTAGCTACTGGCGTTGGGGTTTAGCTACTGGCGTTGGGGTTTAGCTGCTGGCGTTGGGGTTTAGCTACTGGCGTTGGGGTTTAGCTACTGGCGTTGGGGTTTGGGGGCTGGCGTTGGGGTTTAGCG
Source organism: Leucoraja erinaceus (assembly GCF_028641065.1). Lineage (NCBI taxonomy): Eukaryota > Metazoa > Chordata > Chondrichthyes > Rajiformes > Rajidae > Leucoraja > Leucoraja erinaceus. The sequence goes on along the minus strand of NW_026576801.1, from coordinate 38,062 downwards.
GCTGGCGTTGGGGTTTAGCGGCTGGCGTTGGGGTTTAGCTACTGGCGTTGGGGGTTAGCTGCTGGCGTTGGGGTTTAGCTACTGGCGTTGGGGTTTAGCTACTGGCGTTGGGGTTTAGCTTGGCGTTGGGGTTTAGCGGGTGGCGTTGGGGTTTAGCTACTGGCGTTGGGGTTTAGCGGCGTTGGGGTTTAGCGGCTGGCGTTGGGGTTTAGCGGCTGGCGTTGGGGTTTAGTGGCTGGCGTTGGGGTTTAGCTACTGGCGTTGGGGTTTAGCTACTGGCGTTGGCGTTGGGGGGGTTTAGCGGCTGGCGTTGGGGTTTAGCGGCTGGCGTTGGGGTTTAGCGGCTGGCGTTGGGGTTTAGCTACTGGCGTTGGGGTTTAGCTGGGCGTTGGGGTTTAGCTACTGGCGTTGGGGTTTAGCGGCTGGCGTTGGGGTTTAGCGGCTGGCGTTGGGGTTTAGCGGCTGGCGTTGCTACTGGCGTTGGGGTTTAGCTAGGCGTTGGGGTTTAGCTACTGGCGTTGGGGTTTAGCGGCTGGCGTTGGGGTTTAGCGGCTGGCGTTGGGGTTTAGCTACTGGCGTTGGGGTTTAGCGGCTGGCGTTGGGGTTTAGCGGCTGGCGTTGGGGTTTAGCGGCTGGCGTTGGGGTTTAGCGGCTGGCGTTGGGGTTTAGCTGCTGGCGTTGGGGTTTAGCGGCTAGCGTTGGGCGTTGGGGTTTAGCTGCTGGCGTTGGGGTTTAGCTGGCTGGCGTTGGGGTTTAGCTGCTGGCGTTGGGGTTTAGCTGGCTGCTGGCGTTGGGGTTTAGCTGGCGTTGGGGTTTTGCGGCTGGCGTTGGGGTTTAGCTGCTGGCGTTGGGGTTTTTAGCTACTGGCGTTGGGGTTTAGCTAGCTACTGGCGTTGGGGTTTAGCTACTGGCGTTGGGGTTTTAGCGGGTGGCGTTGGGGTTTAGCGGCTGGCGTTGGGGTTTAGCTACTGGCGTTTTAGCTACTGGCGTTGGGGTTTAGCGGCTGGCGTTGGGGTTTAGCTGCTGGCGTTGGGGTTTAGCTACTGGCATTGGGGTTTAGCTACTGGCGTTGGGGTTTAGCTACTGGCGTTGGGGTTTAGCTACTTGGTTTGGGTTTAGCTACTGGCGTTGGGGTTTAGCTACTGGCAGGGCGTTTTAGCTACTGGCGTTGGGGGTTTAGCTGCTGGCGTTGGGGTTTAGCTACTGGCGTTGGGGTTTAGCTACTGGCGTTGGGGTTTAGCTGCTGGCGTTGGGGTTTAGCTACTGGCGTTGGGGTTTAGCTACTGTTGGGGTTTAGCTACTGGCGTTGGGGTTTAGCGGCTGGCGTTGGGGTTTGGCTACTGGCGTTGGGGTGTAGAGGCTGGCGTTGGGGGTTAGCGTTGGGCGTTGGGGTTTAGAAACTGGCGGTGGGGTTTAGCTGCTGGCGTTGGGGTTTAGCTACTGGCGTTGGGGTTTAGCTACTGGGGTTGGGGTTGGGGTTTGGCGGGGGGTTTAGCTGCTGGGTTGGGGTTTAGCTACTGGCGTTGGGGTTTAGCTACTGGCGTTGGGGTTTAGCTACTGGCGTTGGGGTTTAGCTACTGGCGTTGGGGTTTAGCGGCTGGCGTTGGGGTTTAGCTACTGGCGTTGGGGTTTAGCTACTGGCTGGCGTTGGGGTTTAGCTACTGGCGTTGGGGTTTAGCGGCTGGCGTTGGGGTTTAGCGGCTGGCGTTGGGGTTTAGCTGCTGGCGTTGGGGTTTAGCTACTGGCGTTGGGGTTTAGCTACTGGCGTTGGGGTTTAGCTACTGGCGTTGGGGGTTAGCTGCTGGCGTTGGGGTTTAGCTACTGGCGTTGGGCGTTGGGGTTTAGCGGCTGGCGTTGGGGTTTAGCTACTGGCGTTGGGGTTTAGCTACTGGCGTTGGGGTTTAGCGGCTGGCGTTGGGGTTTTGCGGCTGGCGTTGGGGTTTAGCTACTGGCGTTGGGGTTTAGCTACTGGCGTTGGGGTTTAGCTACTGGCGTTGGGGTTTAGCGGCTGGCGTTGGGGTTTAGCTACTGGCGGGGGTTTAGCGGCTGGCGTTGGGGTTTAGCTACTGGCGTTGGGGTTTAGCTACTGGCGTTGGGGTTTAGCTGCTGGCGTTGGGGTTTAGCGGCTGGCGTTGGGGTTTAGCGGCTGGCGTTGGGGTTTAGCTACTGGGGGTTGGGGTTTAGCTTACTGGCGTTGGGGTTTAGCTACTGGCGTTGGGGTTTAGCTGCTGGCGTTGGGGTTTAGCTACTGGCGTTGGGGTTTAGCTACTGGCGTTGGGGTTTAGCTACTGGCGTTGGGGTTTAGCGGCTGGCGTTGGGGTTTTAGGCTGGCGTGGCTGGCGTTGGGGTTTAGCGGCTGGCGTTGGGGTTTAGCTACTGGCGTTGGGGTTTAGCTACTGGCGTTGGGGTTTAGCGGCTGGCGTTGGGGTTTAGCTACTGGCGTTGGGGTTTAGCTACTGGCGTTGGGGTTTAGCGGCTGGCGTTGGGGTTTAGGCGGCTGGGGTTTAGCGGCTGGCGTTGGGGTTTAGCTGCTGGCGTTGGTGTATCTCGGTTGGCGTTTAGGTGCTGGCGTTGGGGTTTAGCTGCTGGCGTTGGGGTTTAGCTACTGGCGTTGAGGTTTAGCTACTGGCGTGGTTTAGCTACTGGGGGGTTTAGCGGCTGGCGTTGGGGTTTAGGGGCTGGCGTTGGGGTTTAGCGGCTGGCGTTGGGGTTTTGCTGGCTGGCGTTGGGGTTTAGCTAGCTGGCGTTGGGGTTTAGCGGCTGGCGTTGGGGTTTAGCTACTGGCGTTGGGGTTTAGCTACTGGCGTTGGGGTTTAGCTGCTGGCGTTGGGGTTTAGGGGCTGGCGTTGGGGTTTAGCGGCTGGCGTTGGGGTTTAGCTGCTGGCGTTGGGGTTTAGCTGCTGGCGTTGGGGTTTAGGGGGCGTTAGGGTTTAGGCTGGCGTTGGGGTTTAGTGGCTGGCGTTGGGGTTTAGCGGCTGGTGTTGGGGTTTAGCTACTGGCGTTGGGGTTTAGCAGCTGGCGTTGGGGTTTAGCGGCTGGCGTTGGGGGTTTAGCGGCTGGCGTTGGGGTTTAGCTACTGGCGTTGGGGTTTAGCTGTTTACTACTGGCGTTGGGGTTTAGCTACTGGCGTTGGGGTTTAGCTACTGGCGTTGAGGTTTAGCTACTGGTGGTGAGGTCTAGCTACTGGCGTTGGGGTTTAGCTACTGGCGGGGGTTTTAGCGGCTGGCGTTGGGGTTTAGCTACTGGCGTTGGGGTTTAGCGGCTGGCGGGGTTTAGCTACTGGCGTTGGGGTTTAGCTGCTGGCGTTGGGGTTTAGCTACTGGCGTTGGGGTTTTTGCGGCTGGCGTTGGGGTTTAGCGTTGCTGGCGTTGGGGTTTAGCTGCTGGCGTTGGGGTTTAGCTACTGGCGTTGGGGTTTAGCTACTGACGTTGGGGTTTAGCTACTGGCGTTGGGGTTTAGCTACTGGCGTGTGGGTTCAGGGGGGGTTAGCTACTGGCGTTGGGGTTAGCGGCTGGGGTGGCGGGGGGTTTAGCTACTGGCGTTGGGGTTTAGCTACTGGCGGGGATTAGCTGTTGGCGTTCGTGTTTAACGGCTGGCGTTGGGGTTTAGTAGCTGGCGGCAGGGGTTTTGGCTGCTGGCGTTGGGGGGTTTTACTGCTGGGGTTGGGGGTTTTAGGCTGGCGTTGGGGTTTTTTAGCTGGCGTTGGGGTTTAGCTGGCTGGCGTTGGGGTTTAGCTACTGGCGTTGGGGTTTAGCTACTGGCGTTGGGGTTTAGCTACTGGCGGTGGGGTTTAGCTGCTGGCGTTGGGGTTTAGCTACTGGCGTTGGGGTTTAGCTGCTGGCGTTGGGGTTTAGCTACTGGCGTTGGGGTTTAGCTGCTGGCGTTGGGGTTTAGCGGCTGGCGTTGGGGTTTAGCGGCTGGCGTTGGCGGGGGTTTAGCTGCTGGCGTTGGGGTTTAGCTATACTGGTTGGGGTTTAGCTACTGGCGTTGGGGTTTAGCTACTGGCGTTGGGGTTTTAGCGCTACTGGCGGGGTTTAGCTTTGGGTTTTTTTACTGGCGTTGGGGGTTTAGCTGGTTAGCTGGCGGCGTTGGGGTTTAGCTGCTGGCGTTGGGGTTTAGCTACTGGCGTTGGGGTTTAGCTGCTGGCGTTGGGGTTTAGCTACTGGCGTTGGGGTTTAGCGGCTGGCGTTGGGGTTTAGCTACTGGCGTTGGGGTTTAGCTACTGGCGTTGGGGTTTAGCTACTGCGTTGGGGTTTAGCTACTGGCGTTGGGGATTAGCTACTGGCGTTGGGGTTTAACGGTTGGCGTTTGGGTTTATTGGCTGGCGTTGGGGTTTAGCTGCTGGCGTTGGGGTTTAGCTGCTGGCGTTGGGGTTTAGGGGCTGGCGTTGGGGTTTAGCTACTGGCGTTGGGGTTTAGCTACTGGCGTTGGGGTTTAGCTACTGGCGTTGGGGTTTAGCGGCTGGCGTTGGGGTTTAGGGGTTTAGCTTTAGCGGCTGGCGTTGGGGTTTAGCGGCTGGCGTTGGGGTTTAGAGGCTGGCGTTGGGGTTTAGCGGCTGGCGTTGGGGTTTAGAGGCTGGCGTTGGGGTTTAGCGCTACTGGCGTTGGGGTTTAGCGGGTGGCGTTGGGGTTTAGCTACTTGGCGTTGGGGTTTAGCGGCTGGCGTTGGGGTTTAGCAGCTGGCGTTGGGGGTTTAGCGGGTGGCGTTGGGGTTTCGCTGCTGGCGTTGGGGTTTAACGGCTGGCATTGGCGTTTGGAGGGTGGCGTTGGGGTTTCGAGGCTGGCGTTGGGGTTTCGAGGCTGGCGTTGGGGTTTTGCGGCTGGTGTTGGGGTTTAGGGGCTGGTGGGGTTTAGCAGGGCTGCCAAGTAGTACGGATTTTCCGTATTTTGTACGGAAATGTGATAAGAATACGAATGTACAGATTAGCTTTTAAAATACGTTTTTTTAAATCGGCCCGTCTTCCTGTTTCATCTTGCTGCTGAAAAAATGCAAGGATATTAAAAGTCATACTGTAACAAAAAATTATAGCAGATTAAATCTATCAGTATTTTAAATTTCAATATCTTGGATGATTATTTTTGTGAGCTTTGATCTGCCTGTCCTGCTACAGGTTTAAGCAGCGCTGTCAGTTTAGCGCGTGGGAATTTAAACAAACAGCGCTATGGGTTCCAATTATAACGCTACCAACTGGAGCGCTATTGTCTTTACACATAGTGCTATGGGCTTTACACACAGCGCTAAGGTCACAGCGCTATTGTTCACAGACTGTTCGGGGAGGGAGAAGGAGTGAGAGGGAGAATAAGAGAGGGAGGGAGGAAAAGTGGGAGAGAGGGAGGAAAAGGGGGAGAGAGAGAGAGAGGGAGGGAGGGAGAGGGAAGGAAAGAGAGGAGGGAGGGAGACAGTGCGAGGGAGGGAGAAGGCGGCTTCCAAAATGGCTTCTACATCATCATCTGGTGCTAAAAGCAGGAAGCAGCCGTTCAAACAGAAGTATACAAAGAGATGGCAATGAATGCACTGTCAAGTAAGGTGCGCGGAAGACATGTCCATTGGGCAGAAAAGTTGTGCAATCTTGTACTCTTACATGGGTTTGACCGCACATAAAAAACATTTTTTTCAACAAAATGGCATTGTGTAAAAATACTAATTTCCACTGCAAAATGCTGATTTTCAGGAACTAGAATACAGAAATGCTCTGACAAAACTTGGCAGCCTGGTACAGCGGCTGGCGTTGGGGTTTCACGACTGGCGTTGGGGCATAGCTGCTGGCGTTGGGGCATAGCTGCTGGCGTTGGGGTTTCACGGCTTGGGGTTTCACGGCTGTTGTTGGGTTTCACGGCTGGCGTTGGGACTTTGGCGTTGGCGTTGGGGTTTAGCTACTGGCGTTGGGGTTTAGCTACTGGCGTTGGGGTTTAGCTACTGGCGTTGGGGTTTAGCTACTGGCGTTGGGGTTTAGCGGCTGGCGTTGGGGTTTAGCTACTGGCGTTGGGGTTTAGCTACTGGCGTTGGGGTTTAGCTACTGGCGTTGGGGTTTAGCTACTGGCGTTGGGGTTTAGCTGCTGGCGTTGGGGTTTAGCTACTGGCGTTGGGGTTTAGCTACTGGCGTTGGGGTTTAGCGGCTGGCGTTGGGGTTTAGCTACTGGCGTTGGGGTTTAGCTACTGGCGTTGGGGTTTAGCTACTGGCGTTGGGGTTTAGGGGCTGGCGTTGGGGTTTAGCTACTGGCGTTGGGGTTTAGGCTGGCGGTGGGGTTTAGCGGCTGGCGTTGGGGTTTAGCTACTGGCGTTGGGGTTTAGCTAATGGCGTTGGGGTTTAGCTACTGGCGTTGGGGTTTAGCGGCTGGCGTTGGGGTTTAGCGGCTGGCGTTGGGGTTTAGCGGCTGGCGTTGGGGTTTAGCGGCTGGCGTTGGGGTTTAGCGGCTGGCGTTGGGGTTTAGCTGGCTGGCGTTGGGGTTTAGCGGCTGGCGTTGGGGTTTAGCTGGCTGGCGTTGGGGTTTAGCGGCTGGCGTTGGGGTTTAGCGGCTGGCGTTGGGGTTTAGAGGCTGGCGTTGGGGTTTAGCGGCTGGCGGTTGGGTTTAGCGGCTGGCGTTGGGGTTTAGCTACTGGCGTTTAGCGGCTGGCGTTGGGGTTTAGCTAGCTGCTGGCGTTGGGGTTTAGCGGCTGGCGTTGGGGTTTAGCTACTGGTGTTGGGGTTTAGGGTTGCGGTGGTGGGGTTTAGGGGCTGGCGTTGGGGTTTAGCAGGGCTGCCAAGGCTGGTGGGGTTTAGTACGGATTTTTCCGTATTTTGTACGGAAATGTGATAAGAATACGAATGTACAGATTAGCTTTTAAAATACGTTTTTTTAAATCGGCCCGTCTTCCTGTTTCATCTTGCTGCTGAAAAAATGCAAGGATATTAAAAGTCATACTGTAACAAAAAATTATAGCAGATTAAATCTATCAGTATTTTAAATTTCAATATCTGGATGATTATTTTTGTGAGCTTTGATCTGCCTGTCCTGCTACAGGTTTAAGCAGCGCTGTCAGTTTAGCGCGTGGGAATTTAAACAAACAGCGCTATGGGTTCCAATTATAACGCTACCAACTGGAGCGCTATTGTCTTTACACATAGTGCTATGGGCTTTACACACAGCGCTAAGGTCACAGCGCTATTGTTCACAGACTGTTCGGGGAGGGATAAGGAGTGAGAGGGAGAATAAGAGAGGGAGAAAAAAAGGGAGAAAAAAAAGGAAGGAGAGAGGGAGGAAAAGGGGGATAGAGAGGAGGGAGGGAGAGTGCGGGGAGAGGGGCGGCTTCCAAAATGGCTTCTACATCATCATCTGGTGCTAAAAGCAGGAAGCAGCCGTTCAAACAGAAGTATACAAAGAGATGGCAATGAATGCACTGTCAAGTAAGGTGCGCGGAAGACATGTCCATTGGCAGAAAAGTTGTGCAATCTTGTACTCTTACATGGGTTTGACCGCACATAAAAAACATTTTTTTCAACAAAATGGCATTGTGTAAAAATATTAATTTCCACTGCAAAATGCTGATTTTCAGGAACTAGAATACAGAAATGCTCTGACAAAACTTGGCAGCCTGGTACAGCGGCTGGCGTTGGGGTTTCACGACTGGCGTTGGGGCATAGCTGCTGGCGTTGGGGTTTACGGCTGCGTTGGGGCATAGCTGGGGTTTACGGCTGGCGTTGGGGTATCAGGCTGGCGTTGGGGCATAGCTGCTGGCGTTGGGGTTTAGCTGCTGGCGTTGGGGTTTAGCTACTGGCGTTGGGGTTTAGCTGCTGGCGTTGGGGTTTAGCTGCTGGCGTTGGGGTTGTGGGGCTGGCGGTGGTTTAGGCTGGCGTTGGGGCCTAGCTACTGGGTGTTGGGGTTTAGCTGCTGGCGTTGGGGTTTAGCGAAGCTGGCGTTGGGGTTTAGCTACTGGCGTTGGGGTTTAGCTACTGGCGTTGGGGTTTAGCTGGGCGTTGGGGTTTAGCTACTGGCGTTGGCGTTGGGTTGGGGTTTAGCTACTGGCGTTGGGGTTTAGCTGCTGGCGTTGGGGTTTAGCTACTGGCGTTGGGGTTTAGCTACTGGCGTTGGGGTTTAGCTACTGGCGTTGGGGTTTAGCTACTGGCGTTGGGGTTTAGCTACTGGCGTTGGGGTTTAGCTACTGGCGTTGGGGTTTAGCAGCTGGCGTTGGGGTTTAGCTACTGGCGTTGGGGGTTTTTAGCGGCTGGCGTTGGGGTTTAGCTGGCATTGGGGTTGAGCTGGCGTTGGGGTTGGGGTTTAGCGGCTGGTGTTGTGGTTTAGCAGGCTGGCGTTGGGAATTAGCGGCTGGCGTTGGGGTTTAGAGGCTGGCGTTGGGGTTTAGACGGCTGGCGTTGGGGTTTAGCGGCTGGCGTTGGGGTTTAGCGGCTGGCGTTGGGGTTTAGAGGCTGGCGTTGGGGTTTAGAGGGTGGCGTTGTGGTTTAACGGCCTGTGTTGGGGTTTAGGGGCTGGCGTTGGGGTTTAGCAGGGCTGCCAAGCAGTACGGATTTTCCGTATTTTGTACGGAAATGTGATAAGAATACGAATGTACAGATTAGCTTTTAAAATACGTTTTTTTAAATCGGCCCGTCTTCCTGTTTCATCTTGCTGCTGAAAAAATGCAAGGATATTAAAAGTCATACTGTAACAAAAAATTATAGCAGATTAAATCTATCAGTATTTTAAATTTCAATATCTGGATGATTATTTTTGTGAGCTTTGATCTGCCTGTCCTGCTACAGGTTTAAGCAGCGCTGTCAGTTTAGCGCGTGGGAATTTAAACAAACAGCGCTATGGGTTCCAATTATAACGCTACCAACTGGAGCGCTATTGTCTTTACACATAGTGCTATGGGCTTTACACACAGCGCTAAGGTCACAGCGCTATTGTTCACAGACTGTTCGGGGAGGGAGAAGGAGTGAGAGGGAGAATAAGAGAGGGAGGGAGAAAAAAAGGAAGGAGAGAGGGAGGAAAGGGGGAGAGAGAGAGGGAGGGAGGGAGGGAGAGGGAAGGAAAGAGAGGAGGGAGGGAGACAGTGCGAGGGAGGGAGAGGGCGGCTTCCAAAATGGCTTCTACATCATCATCTGGTGCTAAAAGCAGGAAGCAGCCGTTCAAACAGAAGTATACAAAGAGATGGCAATGAATGCACTGTCAAGTAAGGTGCGCGGAAGACATGTCCATTGGCAGAAAAGTTGTGCAATCTTGTACTCTTACATGGGTTTGACCGCACATAAAAAACATTTTTTTCAACAAAATGGCATTGTGTAAAAATACTAATTTCCACTGCAAAATGCTGATTTTCAGGAACTAGAATACAGAAATGCTCTGACAAAACTTGGCAGCCTGGTACAGCGGCTGGCGTTGGGGTTTCACGACTGGCGTTGGGGCATAGCTGCTGGCGTTGGGCATAGCTGCTGGCGTTGGGGGCGTTGGGGTTTAGCTACTGGCGTTGGGGTTTAGCTACTGGCGTTGGGGGTTAGCTACTGGCGTTGGGGTTTAGCTACTGGCGTTGGGGTTTAGCTGCTGGCGTTGGGGTTTAGCTACTGGCGTTGGGGTTTAGCTGCTGGCGTTGGGGTTTAGCTACTGGCGTTGGGGTTTAGCTACTGGCGTTGGGGTTTAGCTACTGGCGTTGGGGTTTAGAGGCTGGCGTTGGGGTTTAGCTACTGGCGTTGGGGTTTAGCTACTGGCGTTGGGGTTTAGCTACTGGCGTTGGGGTTGGCGTTGGGGTTTAGCTACTGGCGTTGGGGTTTAGCTACTGGCGTTGGGGTTTAGCTACTGGCGTTGGGGTTTAGCTACTGGCGTTGGGGTTTAGCTACTGGCGTTGGGGTTTAGCTACTGGCGTTGGGGTTTAGCTACTGGCGTTGGGGTTTAGCGGCTGGCGTTGGGGTTTAGCTACTGGCGTTGGGGTTTACCTACTGGCGTTGGGGTTTAGCTACTGGCGTTGGCGTTTAGCGCAGGCGTTGGGGTTTAGCGGCTGGCGTTGGGTTAACGGTGTTGGGGGTTAGAGGCTGGCGTTGGGGTTTAGCGGGTGGGGGTTTAGCTACTGGGGTTTGGTTGCGGCTGGCGTTGGGGTTTTAGCTGGCGGGGGGTTTAGGTTTGGCGTTGGGGTTTAGCTACTGGCGTTGGGGTTTAGCTACTGGCGTTGGGGTTTAGCTACTGGCGTTGGGGTTTAGCTACTGGCGTTGGGGTTTAGCTACTGGCGTTGGGGTTTAGCTGCTGGCGTTGGGGTTTAGCTACTGGCGTTGGGGTTTAGCTACTGGCGTTGGGGTTTAGCTACTGGCGTTGGGGTTTAGCTACTGGCGTTGGGGTTTAGCGGCTGGCGTTGGGGTTTAGCTACTGGCGGTTGGGGTGGCGTTAGCTTTAGCTGGCGTTGGGGTTTAGCGGCTGGCGTTGGGGGTTTAGCGGCTGGCGTTGGGGTTTAGCTACTGGCGTTGGGGTTTAGCTACTGGCGTTGGGGTTTAGCTACTGGCGTTGGGGTTTTTTTACTGGTGGTTGGGGTTTAGCTACTGGGCGGTTTTTAGGGCTGGCGTTGGGGTTTTAGCGTTGGGCGTTAGGGCTTAGCGGGTGGCTGGGTTTAGCTACTGGCGTTGGGGTTTAGCTACTGCTGGCGTTGGGGTTTAGCTACTGGCGTTGGGGTTTAGCTACTGGCGTTGGGGTTTAGCTACTGGCGTTGGGGTTTTGCTACTGGCGTTGGGGTTTAGCTACTGGCGTTGGGGTTTAGCTACTGGCGTTGGGGTTTAGCGGCTGGCGTTGGGTTTTAGCGGCAGGCGTTGGGGTTTAGCTACTGGCGTTGGGGTTTAGCTACTGGCGTTGGGGTTTAGCTACTGGCGTTGGGGTTTAGCTGCTGGCGTTGGGGTTTAGCTGCTGGCGTTGGGGTTTAGCTGCTGGCAGGGTTTACTGGCGTTTGGGTTTAGCGGCTGGCGTTGGGGTTTAGCGGCTGGCGTTGGGGTTGAGCGCTTGGGGTTGGGGTTTAGCTACTGCTGGCGTTGGGGTTTAGCTGCTGGCGTTGGGGGTTAGCGGCTGGCGTTGGGGTTTAGAGGCTGGCGTTGGGGTTTAGAGGCTGGCGTTGGGGTTTAGCGCTTGGCGTTGGGGTTTAGCTAGGCTGTCGTTGTGGGGTTTAGCTGCTGGCGTTGGGGTTTAGCTGCTGGCGTTGGGGTTTAGCGTTTGGCGTTGGGGTTTAGCTTTGGCGTTGGGGTTTAGCGAGGCGTTGGGGTTTAGCTACTGGCGTTGGGGTTTTGCTGCTGGCGTTGGGGTTTTGCGGCTGGCGTTGGGGTTTAGCTACTGGCGTTGGGGTTTAGCTACTGGCGTTGGGGTTTTGCTACTGGCGTTGGGGTTTAGCTACTGGCGTTGGTGTTTAGCTACTGGCGTTGGGGTTTAGCTTTTAAAATTTTGGGGTTTTAGCTGGCGTTGGGGGCCCGTGGGGGTTTCATCTTGCTGGCTGGCGTTGGGGTTTAAGGTTTTAGGTAACAAAAAATTTAGCTAAATGGCGTTGGGGTTTAGCTAAATTTCAAGTTTGGATGATTGGCGTTGTGGTTTTGCTCTGGCTTGGGGTTTAGCTGGGGCTGGCTTTTGGGGTTTTAGCTTGCTGTAAGTTTAGCGCGTGGGGGTTTAGGCACACAGGCTATGGGTTTGGGGGTAATTGCTTTGGCGGCTGGCGTTTGGGTTTTAGCGGCTTAGTGCTTTGGGGTTTAGCTACTTGCGTTGGGTGGGGCGTTGGGGCGTTGGGTTTTTAGGCTTTGGCGGGCGTTGGGCTGGGCTTTGGGGGGGTTTAGGCTTAGCTAGTGGCGTTGGGGTTTAGCTTTGGGCGGGTTTTGGGGTTTAGCTTAGCTGGGCGTTGGGGTTTAGCTAGGGTGGCGTTGGGGTTTAGCTACTGGCGGAGGGGTTTAGCTGAGGGCGGCTTGGGGTTGGGGTTTAGCTAAGCTGGCGTTGGGGTTAGGCTACTGGCGTTGGGGTTAGCTACTGGCGTTAGGGTTTAGCTGGTGGCGTTGGGGTGTAGCTACTGGCGTTGGGGTTTAGCTAGCTGGCGTTGGGGTTTAGCTGCTGGCGTTGGGGTTTAGAGGCTGGCGTTGGGGTTTAGCGGCTGGCGTTGGGGTTTAGCTACTGGCGTTGGTTTAGCTACTGGCGTTGGGGTTTAGCGGCTGGCGTGGGGGTTTAGCTGCTGGAGTTGGGGTTTAGCGGCTGGCGTTGGGGTTTAGCTACTGGCGTTGGGCTTTAGCTACTGACGTCGTTGGGGTTTAGCTGGCGTTGGGAATTAGTTACTGGCGTTGGGGTTTAGCTACTGGCGTTGGGGTTTAGCTACTGGCGTTGGGGTTTAGGGCGTTGGGGTTTAGCTACTGGCGTTGGGGTTTAGCTACTGGCGTTGGGGTTTAGCTGCTGGCGTTGGGGTTTAGCTACTGGCGTTGGGGTTTAGGGGCTGGCGTTGGGGTTTAGCTACTGGCGTTGGGGTTTAGCTACTGGCGTTGGGGTTTAGCTACTGGCGTTGGGGTTTAGCTACTACTGGCGTTGGGGTTTAGCTACTGGCGTTGGGGTTTAGCTGCTGGCGTTGGGGTTTAGCAGCTGGCGTTGGGGTTTAGCTACTGGCGTTGGGGTTTAGCTACTGGCGTTGGGGTTTAGTTAGTGGCGTTAGGGTTTAGCTACTGGCGTTGGGGTTTAGCTACTGGCGTTGGGGTTTAGCTACTGGCGTTGGGGTTTAGCTACTGGCGTTGGGGTTTAGCGTGGCGTTGGGGTTTAGCTACTGGCGTTGGGGTTTAGCGGCTGGCGTTGGGGTTTAGCGGCTGGCGTTGGGGTTTAGCTACTGGCGTTGGGGTTTAGCTACTGGCGTTGGGGTTTAGCTACTGGCGTTGGGGTTTAGCTACTGGCGTTGGGGTTTAGCTACTGGCGTTGGGGTTTAGCTACTGGCGTTGGGGTTTAGCTACTGGCGTTGGGGTTTAGCTACTGTCGTGGGGGTTTAGCTGCTGGCGTACGTGTTTAGCTACCGGCAGTTGGGTTTAGCGGCTGGCGTTGGGGTTTAGCTACTGGCGTTGGGGTTTAGCTACTGGCGTTGGGGTTTAGCTACTGGCGTTGGGGTTAGCGGCTGGCGTTGGGGTTTAGCGGCTGGCGTTGGGGTTTAGCTACTGGCGTTGGGGTTTAGCTGCTGGCGTTGGGGTTTAGCTGCTGGCGTTGGGGTTTAGCTACTGGCGTTGGGGTTTAGCTACTGGCGTTGGGGTTTAGCTGCTGGCGTTGGGGTTTAGCTACTGGCGTTGGGGTTTAGCTACTGGCGTTGGGGTTTAGCTACTGGCGTTGGGGTTTAGGGCTGGCGTTGGGGTTTAGCTGGTGGCGTTGGGGTTTAGCGACTGGCGTTGGGGTTTAGCTGCTGGCGTTGGGGTTTAGCTGCTGGCGTTGGGGTTTAGCTACTGGTGCGTTGGGGTTTAGCGGCTGGCGTTGGGGTTTAGGGCTGGCGTTGGGGTTTAGCTACTGGCGTTGGGGTTTAGCGGCTGGCGTTGGGGTTTAGCGGCTGGCGTGGGGTTTAGCTACTGGCGTTGGGGTTTAGCGCTTGGGGTGGGGGTTAAAGGCTGGGGGTGGGGGTTAGCTAGTTGGGTTGGGGTTTACACGGTGGGCGTGGCGTTTAAAGGCTGGCGTTGGGGTTTAAAGGCTGGCGGTGGGGGTTAGCTGCTGGCGGTGGGGTTAGCTGCTGGCGTTGGGGTTTAGCTACTGGCGTTGGGGTTTAGCTGCTGGCGTTGGGGTTTAGCTGCTGGCGTTGGGGTTTAGCTGCTGGCGTTGGGGTTTAGCTGCTGGCGTTGGGGTTTAGCTGCTGGCGTTGGGGCATAGCTACTGGCGTTGTGGTTTAGCTGCTGGCGTTGGGGTTTAGGGCTGGCGTTGTGGTTTAGCGGCTGGCGTTGGTTTAGCTGCTGGCATTGGGGTTTAGCGGCTGGCGTTGGGGTTTAGCTGGCGTTTGGGTTTTAGGAGAAGCCTCAGAAGTGAAGGGGTTTGGACCTGGAGATGAGAGAGTGAGAGAGTTAGAAAAAGGGAAGAGAGGCTTGAGGGGACTTGCTGAGAGAGGGGAGGGAGAGAGGAGGGGTTGGGGTGTAAAGCCAGGGGGAGGGAGAGTATAATGGGCGGAACTCTGAGACTGATGTGAAATGAGTTACTGCTACTGGGTTGGGGTCATCATCTGGTGGCTTTGGGGTGAGCACACGTTCAAACAGAAGTATAAAAAGAGATGCTTCTTGAATGCTCTGTCAATATAATCTGTGCTTGGGGTTGGCAAAGGGCCAAATGGGGCCGCACTGGCTGCATGTTTCCTACTTGGTCTTACTTGTCATCTTGGCCGTTGTTAATACTGGCGTTGGCTTTTCAATGTTCTGCTGATCTGGCAATTTTGGCATTGGGGTTTTTTACTGGCGTTGGGGTTCCAGCTGCTGCATTGGGGTTAGCTGCTCTGGAATAGGGGGGTTAGCTAGCTAGCGTTGGGGTTTGAGCTAACTTTGGCAGCCTTGGGGTTTAGCTTTGGCGTTGGGGTTTTAGCTGGCTGGCTTGTTGGGGTTTAGCTTTACTGGCGTTGGGGTTTAGCTGCTGGCGTTGGGGTTTAGCGGCTGGCGTTGGGGTTTAGCGGGCTGGCGTTGGGGTTTTGGGGTTTAGCTGGCGTTGGGGTTTAGCTGGCGTTGGGGTTTAGCTACTGGCGTTTAGCTACTGGCGTTGGGGTTTAGCTTGGGGTTTAGCTACTGGCGTTGGGGTTTAGCTGCTGGCGTTGGGGTTTAGCGGCTGGCGTTGGGGTTTAGCTGCTGGCGTTGGGGCCTAGCTGCTGGCGTTGGGGTTTAGCTGCTGGCGTTGGGGTTTAGCGGCTGGCGTTGGGGTTTAGCGGCTGGCGTTGGGGTTTAGCGGCTGGCGTTGGGGTTTAGCTGCTGGCGTTGGGGTTTAGCTGCTGGCGTTGGGGTTTAGCTGCTGGCGTTGGGGTTTAGCTACTGGCGTTGGGGTTTAGCGGCTGGCGTTGGGGTTTAGCGGCTGGCGTTGGGGTTTAGCGGCTGGCGTTGGGGTTTAGAACTGGGACTGGGGTTTAAATGAGGTACTGGGGTTTAGGGCTGGCGTTGGGGTTTAGCGGCTGGCGTTGGGGCCTAGCTGCTGGCGTTGTGGTTTATCCCAGCACCTCCATAACTTTGCTCCTTTCCCCTCTGTACGCTCATCTGTCCTTACAGCCAAAGGGCCAAATGGCCGACTCCTGCACCTATTGTCCATTGTCTATATCTTCCATCCCCATAACCATATTTCCATCTTTCCCTTCCATCCATATCCCTCCCTCTGGCTTTGCATTTCAATGTTCTGCTGATCTGGCAATATTTGTCTCTTTTCATTGTCACTTACTCCACCTATCTGCCAATCACCCTTCCTCTGTATCCACTCATCACTTGCCAGACTTTACTTACTCCCATCTCTTGGGGCTTTCCACGGCCTGCATTCATCTGTGTGAAGGGTCCGGACCTGGGTTTGACCTCTGGCTTGGGGTTTTATGTTCAGGTGTGATGGTTTACCTGACTGGCGTTGAGTGTCTTTGTTTTTAGTTGGGGCTTTGCGGCTGGCGTTGGGGTTTGCGGCTGGCTGGGGTTTAGTTGTTTGGGGTTTCCCAAGGCTTTATCCGTTGGGGCTTAGCTGCGGCTGGCGTTGGGGCTTTCGTACCATCTGGCTTGGGGCTTTGCGGCTGGCGTTGGGGCTTAAAAGCGCGTTGGGCCACTGGGGGGGTTCGCATCATGGGGCTTAGCGCGCTGCCTTGGGGCTCGGCGTTGGCGTTGGGGCTTAGCGGCTGGGCTTGGGGCTTAGCGGCTTGGGGCTGGCGTTGGGGCTTGCGGCTGGTTGGGGATGGGTTTGGGGGCTCAGCGTGGCGCGGCTGGCGTTGGGGCTTAGCGGCTGGCGTTGGGGCTTAGCGGCTGGCGTTGGGGCTCAGCGGTTGCCGTTGGGGTTTAGGGGCTGTTGAGCTATAGAGGCTGGCGTTGTGGTTAAGCGGCTGGCGTTGGGGGTTAACGGTGAACGTTGGGGATTAGTGGCTGGCTTTGGGGTTTAGCGATTGCCGTTGGGGTTTCGCGGTTGGCATTGCGGTTTAGCAGCTGGCTTTGGTGTTTAGCAGCATGAATGAAGGGCCCTGCATAGCAGCAGCAGTGGCAGCCACAGCTGCTTCACCTCCTCCTGCTCCCGCACTGGTCCCCCAATTCATCCTGTACTCACCCCCCTTCCCATCCATCGTGTACTGCACCATCCATTCATCCTGCACTGCTCTCCCATTCATCCTGTACTGATCCCCCCCATTCATCCTGTACTGATACCCCCCATTCATCCTGTACTGATACCCCCCATTCATCCTGTACTGAACCCCCCCATTCATCCTGTACTGACTCCCCCCATTCATCCTGTACTGATCATCCTGTACTGATCCTACTGACTCCCCCCATTCATCCTGTACTGATCCCCCCCATTCATCCTGTACTGATCATCCTGTACTGATCCCCCATTCATCCTGTACTGATCCCCCATTCATCCTGTACTGATCCCCCATTCATCCTGTACTGACTCCCCCCATTCATCCTGTACTGATCCCCCCATCCTGTACTGATCCCCCCATTCATCCTGTACTGATCCCCCCCATTCATCCTGTACTGATCCCCCCCATTCATCCTGTACTGATCCCCCATTCGTCCTGTACTGATCCCCCATTCGTCCTTGATCCAGCGGGCGTGTGTCGGGGGACAGGTAAGCCTCCAGTTAAGCAAAATCAGTCTCCGGGCTAACAAGGTTGTAAAAGCCAGGACCCGCTTCAACGCAACAGAGAGGTTGGTGTTGGGAGGAATACCAAAAATAGCTGACAGTGGGTTTGGAGGAATAGTCTGGCCATAGGCTCTGCTTAGCACGTCGAAAGCACTCCTCCAAAAGGTTTCTAGCTTAGGGCAAGACCAAAACATATGACTATGGTTGGCAGGGGATTGATTGCATCTGTTGCAGGTGTCTTTAACAGCGGGGTATATTCTAGATAATCGTGCGTTTGTGTAGTGGACTTTGTGAAGGACTTTGCATTGGATTAGGCCATGACGGGCACATTTGGAGGAAGAATGGATCAAATCCAAGGCAGAGTCCCATTGCTGGTCTGTTAGTTTCGTATTCAGCTCGCCCTCCCATACAGCTTTTAATGAGGTATGAGGTTTCAATGTAACCGACCCTAACAAGTTGTACATAAAAGAGATGCATTTCTACCGGTTGGGATCTAGAGCTAGGATGGAATTGGTCAGTGTTTCAGGGGGACGATTTGGGAAATGGGGGAATATCTTCTTCACAAAATCCCTAATCTGGGAAAAACGAAAAAGGTGGGAGTTTGGGAGGCTATAGTTGGACGAAAGCTCCGCAAAAGACGAAAAAATGCCATCCTTGTATAGGTTTTTGATACTACTGATGCCATTACTATGCCAGGTTTTGAATGCCGAGTCTGTACTTGAAGGTTTAAAGATGTGATTTTTAAGCAGTGGGGTCAAGATGGAAGGGCCTTGTAAACCGAAGTTTTTCCTAAGTTGACTCCATATCTTGAGCGAGAGGGACGCAATTGGGCCTGCACCCGCAGATGTTATAGAAAGGGGGAGTTGAGAGCATAGGACAGACCGCAACGGGAGATGTGAACTCGCCTTTTCCATGTGTACCCAGGTCAGTAGGTGGTCGCAATCATCATTCATCCAGTACAGGATTTTTTGCAAGTTAGCAGCCCAGTAGTATTGCCTAAAGTCAGGAAGTGCCAAACCGCCGTCACTCTTAGGAGACTGTAGTACCGTCTTTCGAATTCTGGCCGGTTTGCTACCCCATAAAAATTTAGATATTCTCCTTTCTAATTTATCAAAAAAAGATTTAGTGATAAATCTAGGAACATGCTGGAAAAGGTACAGGAATTTGGGTAGGACGACCATCTTGACCAGATTTATCCGGGCCGCGAGGGATAACGGTAAAACTGACCAGCGGTCAAAGTCTCTTTCAGCTTTCTCAACCAGAGGCAGGAAGTTTGTGCGGAACATATCAAATATAGGTATTGTGATAAAAACGCCGAGGTAGCGAAATCCGTCCTCCGCCCATTTAAATGAGGTTAAATAGCGAGGGAGCTGCTTAGCCGATGAGTTAATCGGCAATAGTTGACTTTTTTGGTAGTTAAGTTTATAACCAGAGTACGCACCAAACCGTTCTAAAATATTCGTAATCACAGGGAGAGAGCTGACTGGATTTGAGATGTACAGGAGCAGGTCATCCGCATACAATGAGACTTTATGAATTGTGTCAAACCGTGTGATACCTTTAAAGCCCTTCTCTGAGCGTAACCAAACCGCCAAGGGCTCTATCGCGACAGCAAACAGAAAGTGGTGATAACGGGCAACCCTGCCTGGTACCTCTCCGAAGGGGGAAGTGGGGCGACAGTGTGTCGTTTGTTTGTACTGAGGCCACCGGGGACGAGTATAATAGACTGACCCAATGAATGAAACTATTGCCGAGGCCAAACCTGTCCATCGCCTCGTATAGGTACTTCCACTCGACCCTGTCGAAAGCTTTTTCGGCGTCGAGGGAGACCACTATCTCCGGGGTCTCACTACTTGGTGAATGGATGATGTTACGGAGAAGCCTAGTATTGTGGGAGGACGGTCGGCCTGGCATAAACCCTGTTTGGTCTAACGAGATAATAAAGGGCATCACTTGTTGAAGACGGAGCGCAAGAACTTTAGAGAGGATTTTGAGGTCCACATTCAAGAGTGAAATTGGTCTATAGCTACTACAAAGCAGGGGATCTTTCTCCTTTTTAAGAATTAGGGAGATAGTAGCCCACGACAAGGTGGGCGGTAGGCGACGATGTAAAAACGCCTCATTGTACATATCTCTCAGGACTGGTGCGAGGAGAGCAGAGAAAGCTTTGTAATATTCTACAGTGAAGCCATCAGGGCCGGGCGACTTTCCACTTTGCAGCGATGTGATGGCTGCTTGAACCTCAGTGACAGTTATGGGACCACCCAAGACTCTCGTGGCTTCATCGTCAATTCGGGGAAACGTCATACTACGGAACATGTCATCTGCAGTGGGAGGACAATCGGAAGCGTATAGCTCAGCGTAAAATTTAGCAAATGCTTCATTAATTCTAAGAGGATCGGTATGAATCTCCCCTAAGCTGGATCTAATGGCTGGAATTAGCCGTGAAGTCGCCTCGGTTCTGGCCTGATGGGCCAAATGCTTCCCAGCTTTATCCCCAGTATTGCTATATCTATATAATTATAGATTGTGTTTTATTTCCATCACTGGTGAAATGGTTTATCTCATAGTGTTTTAATATCATACTGTATTTAAATAATAGATTGGCCAATACATTACGTTGTCTCAAATTCTTATTTTACAAGGCGATCTTACCTCGGTAGCTGGTTACCGAACAACAGGACAGTAAAGTTTCTCCAACATCCTTTGTGAAAAGGATTCCTTTGATATTTATATGTCCTCAAAATCTGTCAGCAAGAAAATTATATTGATCAGTCAATGGACAATAGAGAATAGGCACTGCAGTATTTTGATTTTACACCAATTGACTTGAATCCACTCCATGTGGACTTTTCTTCCCCACCTTGCACCCACAGCCCATCCCCCAGGCTCACATGGCAATTCATCACAACTGCATTGAAACAGCCCAGAACCAAATTGAACATCGTAACATATCCTTCAAATGAAGAGGAAACTCAGTAAGTCAGAGGCCATGGGCTTTACCATGTCACATCAGGACCAGATTTAATTTGTTTCTTTGTACTGGGAGCCTCTTGTGACCGATTCTTCCAGAGGGCAATCTCACAACAACCACGAGAAAATATTTTGATCTATTAGTTCTACATTTCAAATTCATTGATTAAAGGAATATGAGCATATACTAGGGTTTGAGTGAAGTGTTTAATGACTTCAACAACTCAACTGATTTAAAATGGCTAATCTGTGCTTTATGGCAGGTAGCAAGACAAGGAATCACCACACCACTAAATCCAAAAGGTGATTCAGAAAACTCCTTTGCCATAACAGCAGTTAGTATTTTGAACAATAATTAAGGCAAATGACACGAATGGCTTCAAGGGAATCCAGAGAAATACATGCCATGGGATGAATAAATAAGGGTGGGGAGAGGCTCGTGTGAACCCTAAACACAGACTAGGTTAAATCCCTGTTTCTGTGTTTAAATAAAGTGAAAATTAAATTACAACTGTTATAATAAATAATAATAATAATTTTATTTATAGAGCACTTTAAAAACAAACATAGCTGCAACAAAGTGCTGTACAACACTAATCATTGACAAAAAAGTTAATACACACCAAAAATAACAATCAAAAGAAATAGTAGGAAAAGACATGTAAAATAAAGAAACATCAAAAACACCACAAACAGAAGCAAAGCCTCAGGCATGGTCAAAAGCCAGGGAGTACAAATGTGTTTTAACACTGAATTTGAAGATGGACAGTGAGGGGGCCTGTCTGATGTGCAACGGCAGGGTGTTCCAGAGTGCCGGAGCAGCAACAGAGAAGGCTCTATCCCCTCTGATCCTCCGACTAGACCTCGGTACCTCCAGGAGCAGCTGACCAGCTGACCTGAGGGACCGGGCAGGAGCGTATGGGTGGAGCAGCTCAGAGAGGTAAGGCGGGGCGAGCCCATTCAGAGATTTAAAAACAAATAACAGTATCTTAAAATGAACTCGAAAGTGCACTGGGAGCCAGTGTAGGGAGGCCAGAATTGGCGATATGTGCTCCCTCTTTCGAGTCCCTGTTAAAAGGCGAGCAGCAGCATTCTGAACCAACTGGAGACGAGCCAGTGAAGAACGAGCAACACCAAAATAGAGCGCGTTACAGTAATCCAGCCTAGATGTAATAAAGGCATGGATTACTGTCTCAAAATGCTGCCGCTCGAGAATGGGCTTCACCTTCGCCAGCTTCCTTAGGTGAAAGAAGCTGGACTTAACCACCGCGCATATTTGGCAATCTAATTTAAAGTCACTGTCCATCCTAAAACCCAGGTTCACAACTGTTGGCTTCACGTACCTTGACAATGGACCTAAATCAACAAATGGAGGTTCACGGCAGCCATTGGGATCAAATAAAATCACCTCTTTCTTTTCATTAAATCCAAGAAAGTTTAGGGCCAACCAGGACTTAATGTCATCAAGACAAGACAGAAGCGATTTTACAGAAAAGGCGTCTTCCCCCCTCAGCGGCAAATAAAGCTGGGTATCATCTGCATAACAGTGGAAAGAGATGTCATGCTTTCTAAGGATGGAACCCAGAGGAAGTATGTACAGCGAGAAAAGCAGGGGCCCCAGAATCGAACCCTGTGGAACCCCATATGACAGGGGAGCGGAAGAGGATTCAAACCCAGCAAGGCTAACACACATGGTTCTGCCCCCCAGATAGGACCTGAACCATCCCAGGGCACTGCCGCAGATGCCCACTGCTGTAGCCGAGATAATAAGATATTATGGTCCACCGTATCAAAGGCGGCAGACAAGTCCAGCAGGACAAGAACCACACAATCCCCAGAATCAGCCAGGAGGATGTCGTTAAAAACCCTTAGCAATGCTGACTCCGTGCTGTGCATGGTTTTAAATCCAGACTGGAAGATCTCCCGAATATCATGCTCCTCCAGGAATAGTTTTAGCTGAGCATAAACAACTCTCTCCAGTAATTTAGAAATAAAAGGCAATTTCGAGATGGGTCTAAAATTGGCCAGAACAGATTGATCCAGGCCAGGTTTCTTAAGTAGTGGTTGCACTACCGCATGTTTAAAACTCACGGGGACAACCCCAGAACACAAGCTGCTGTTAATAATGGTAAGAACCGACTGCCCTATACTAGGGAAAACCTCCTTAAAAAGATGTGGAGGGACCGCATCACAAGGAGAACCCGATGGCTTAATATGGGAAACCACATCCTTTAAATACGATATAGTCACAGGCTCAAACTTGTCGAATACCACCAGGCAAGGGACCGTAACAGAAGGGTCAGTGGCAGGTGCTGAAATGTTAGCCCTTAAGGAAACAACCTTATCAACAAAAAAGTGCAGGAAGTCATTACACATTTCAGGTGAAGCTTCCAGACAGACAGGCTGCGGGGCATTTAGAACAGAGTCAATGATTTCAAATAGCACACGAGGGTTGTTACACTTTGACACAATAATTTTAGACAGGTACTCTCTCTTGGCCTTTTTAACACTGTTTTGGTAGTGACGCCAACAGTCCCTGAGAATTTGAAGTGAAACCTGTAGCCTGTCCTTCCTCCACTTTCGCTCAGCTCTACGACACTCCCGTCGTGCTGCACGAGTCACTGCACTGAACCAGGGTTCAGGTTTAGCCCTCGGCTTCAACGATCTTAACGGAGCCACAGAGTCCAGTATAGTCCTGCATGAAGAATGAAACCACGAACTAATCTCCGTACCAAGAGGAGTGGACGCAGAGGGGGCACAGAGCTGATCGAAAGCAGCAGAGAACTTGCCAGCAGTAAAAGGGCTAAAAGACCGACAGCGCCGAGCAGACACCACGGGCAAAATTGCTTCACAGGAGAAATTGACATCAAACAATACAGGCATATGATCTGAAAACACACAACCAGAGATTTCCAAATTCAACACAGACAAGCCATGAGAGAGAACAAGGTCCAGTGTATGTCCATGTTCTGTTATCTTTACTTTTACCTGCTCATATGTGTTCATTCCAGCTGCAATGAGGTAACTGTGAAAAACAAAAAAGAAAAATGTGTCCAACATTATATTCAGGAAGGTTACACAAAAAAGCTGGAGAAACTCAGCGGGTGCAGCAGCATCTATGGAGCGAAGGAAATAGGCAACGTTTCGGGCCGAAACCCTTCTTCAGACTGATCGGGGCGGGGGTGGGCGGGGACAAGAAAGGAAAAAGGAGGAGGAGCCCGAAGGCTGGGGGATGGGAGGAGACAGCAGGGGGACTGAGGAAGGGGAGGAGACAGCAAGGACTAACAAAATTGGGAGAATTCGATGTTCATGCCCCCAGGATGCAGACTCCCCAAACGGAATATGAGGTGCTGTTCCTCCAATTTCCGGTGCTGCTCGCTGTGGCCATGGAGGAGACCCAGGACAGAGAGGTCGGAGATGGAGTGGGAGGGGGAGTTGAAGTGCTGAGCCACCGGGAGGTCAGCTTGGTTATTGCGGACCGAGCGGAGGTGTTCGGCGAAACGATCGCCCAACCTCCGCTTGGTCTCACCGATATAGATCTGCTGACATCTAGAGCAGCGGACGCAATAGATGAGGTTGGAAGAGATGCAGGTAAACCTCTGTCGCACCTGGAACGATTGCATGGGTCCTTGAACGGAGTCGAGGGGGGAGGTAAAGGGACAAGTGTTGCATCTCTTGCGGTTGCAAGGGAAAGTGCCCGGGGAGGGGGTGGTACGAGAGGGAAGGGAAGAATTGACAAGGGAGTTATGGAGGGAGCGGTCTTTGCGGAAGGCAGATATGGGGGGAGATGGGAAGATGTGGCGAGTGGTGGGGTCACGTTGGAGGTGGCGAAACTGACGGAGGATTACTTTTTGTATGTGACGGCTGGTGGGGTGAAAGGTGAGGACTAGGGGGACTCGGCCCTTGTTGCGAGTGGGGGGATGGGGAGAGAGAGCAGTGTTGCGGGGTATGGAAGAGACCCTGGTGCGAGCCTCATTTATGGTGGAGGAGGGGAACCCCCGTTCCCTGAATAATGAGGACATTTCAGATGTCCTGGTGTGGAACGCCTCATCCGTGGAGCAGATGCGGCGTAGACGGAGGAATTGGGAGTAGGGGATGGAGTCCTTACAGGAAGCAGGGTGGGAAGAAGTGTAGTCCAGATAGCCATGGGAGTCAGTGGGTTTATAGTGTATGTCGGTCAGAAGTCTATCACCTGCAATGGAGATAGTGAGGTCAAGGAATGGTAGGGAAGTGTCGGAAATGGTCCAGGTGTATTTGAGTGCCGGATGGAAGTTAGTGGTGAAGTGGATGAAGTCAGTCAGTTGTGTGCGGGTGCAGGAGGTGGCACCAAAGCAGTCGTCGATGTAGCGGAGGTAGAGGTCGGGGATGGGGCCCTGGTATGTGTTGAACAAGGATTGCTCGACGTAACCTACAAATAGGCAGGCATAGCTGGGGCCCATGCGTGTGCCCATAGCTACGCCTTGTATTTGGAGGAAATGGGAGGAGTCGAACGTGAAGTTATTGAGGGTAAGGACCAGCTCCGCTAGGCGGAGGAGAGTGTCAGTGGCTGGGTATAGGTTGCTTCTCTGGTCGAGGAAGAACCGGAGGGCTTTGAGACCATCGTGGTGGGGGATGGAGGTGTAGAGTGACTGGACGTCCATGGTGAAGATGAGGGGGTGAGGGCCTAGAGAATTGAATGCGCGGAGACGACGGAGAGTGTCTGAGGTGTCTTGAACATAGGTAGGGAGGGATTTAACCAAGGGTGATAGGATGGAGTCAAGGTATTTGGAAATGAGTTCGGTGGGGCACGAACAGGCAGAGACAATGGGTCTTCCGGGACAGTCAGGTTTGTGGATTTTGGGGAGAAGGTAAAATCGGGCTGTGCGGGGCTGGGGAACGATGAGGTTGGAGGCTCGGTCGGGTAGGGCATTGGAGTGGATGAAGTCGGTGATGGTGCTGGAGATGGTGGCCTGGTGCTCGTCAGTGGGGTCATGGTCCAGGGGTAAGTAGGATGAGGTGTCCGAGAGTTGGCGCGTGGCCTCAGCTTTGTAGAGATTGGCGCGCCAGACTACCACGGCACTTCCCTTGTCAGCGGGTTTGATAACCAAATCTGGGTTGTTGCGGAGTGAGTCAATGGCAGAACGTTCATGTGGTGAGAGATTGGAATGAGACAGGGGAGTGGAGAAGTTGAGGCGGTTGATGTCGCGATGGCAGTTATTGATAAAAAGTTCTAAAGCCGAAAATTGGCCACGAGGGGGGTTCCACGAGGAGGGGGTGCGTTGGAGACGGGAAAAGGGGTCATCATTGGGGGGCGAGGACAGGAGGTGGTGGGTGGTCTGTGGTGTGGGTGGGGAAGAGCAGGGGTCACACAGTTAGAGGGGGTGGGGGAAGACTCAGTCGAACTGCCACTGAGGTAGACCAGGCTGGGTCGACTGGCACTAGGACCCAGTGGAGTCAACCCCAGGAGAGTGGGAGTAAGCAGCGTGAAGGCTTCAGGCCCAGTGGAGAGTCCAGGCTCCAGGTAAGGCGACGGCTGTGGGTTGTTGGAGGGAGGTGGAGTGGCGAGGGTCAACGGACCCGATGGTGGGAGTCCAGTGGCGCGGGTCAGCGGACCCGATATGGTGGGAGTCCAGTGGCGCGGGTCAGCGGACCCGATGGTGGGAGTCCAGTGGCGCGGGTCAACGGACCCGATGGTGGGAGTCCAGTGGCGCGGGTCAGCGGACCCGATGGTGAGAGTCCAGTGGCGCGGGTCAGCGGACCCGATGGTGAGAGTCCAGTGGCGCGGGTCAACGGACCCGATGGTGGGAGTCCAGTGGCGCGGGTCAACGGACCCGATGGTGGGAGTCCAGTGGCGAGGGTCACGGGACCCGATGGGGAGAGGCCAGTGGCGGTCGAGGGGTCAGCGGGGGTGCATCGGCCATGTGGAGTCCGGTGTGGCGAGGGTCAGTCGGGTGCCCGATGGGTGAGAGGGTCCAGCGGGAGCGGGGGGGGCGATGGTGGAGTGCGGGTGATGGTTGGGCGGGGGGCGGGTCCGTGCGGAGCGATGGGTCCCCGGGGCGGTCGGGTCGGTGGGAGCGGCGAGGGTGGGAATCGGGGGGAATGAGGGCGCGGCCGAGCGGGTCGGAGGTGGGGGCGGGGCATCAACGCACGGCTCGGCCAGCCCGGAGGCGTGAGGCGACGAGATGGGTCGGGTGGGGGCGGGTGAGCGGCCATGCTGGGAGAGCCCCGGTCCAGCGGCGATGCCCGGTAGGTCGGGTCCAGCGGCGGGATGGGCAGGCGATGCGGTAGGTTGGGTCCAGGAGTCGGCGGGTATTGGGGGGCCCAGGAGCGACCTGGCGGCGGGCTAATCGAGGTCCTTGGGCCAGGTGGGCCAGAATGTTGATTGAGAGCTAGGCTGTCCCAGAGAGGGGGTCCGTTGCAGGTCTGGGTTAGTGAGGCCTGAATCGGCGGGGGGAAGAAAGTCCAAGCTGCTGGCGCGAAGCGGCCAGGCTGGGCAGTGCCCAGGTTGGAGAATCTGGGTGTGCCGGTGGATGGCCAGTCGGTAGATGGCTCGTTGGGGGCACGAACTGGGAGGTAGGGAAGCTGGAGCTGGAAGCCATGGGGAGTATGAGATGGAGGCGCAGGCGGCCCGAGGAAGCAGATGTGGCTGTGGTATCGAGTCTGGGTGGATGTGGTCGTACAGTTGGAGGGCCGGAGGGATCACAGATGGGGGACAGTTAGAGAGGAGGTTGTGAAACGTCTCCGGAGAGAAGAGAGAGGAGAACTTCTTCAAGGTAGGCATATCTTGAAGAGATAACGCAGTGGAATATACACAGTGTTTAAGAAGGAACTGCAGATGCTGGAGAATCGAAGGTTACACAAAAAAGCTGGAGAAACTCAGCGGGTGCAGCAGCATCTATGGAGCAAAGGAAATAGGCAACGTTTTGGGCCGAAACCCTTCTTCAGACTGATCGGGGGCGGGGGTGGGCGGGGACAAGAAAGGAAAAAGGGGGAGGAGCCAGAAGGCGGGGGGATGGGAGGAGACAGCAGGGGGGCTGAGGAAGGGGAGGAGGCAGCAAGGACTAACAAAATTGGGAGAATTCGATGTTCATGCCCCCAGGATGCAGACTCCCCAAACGGAATATGAGGTGCTGTTCCTCCAATTTCCGGTGCTGCTCGCTGTGGCCATGGAGGAGACCCAGGACAGAGAGGTCGGAGATGGAGTGGGAGGGGGAGTTGAAGTGCTGAGCCACCGGGAGGTCAGCTTGGTTATTGCGGACCGAGCGGAGGTGTTCGGCGAAACGATCGCCCAACCTCCGCTTGGTCTCACCGATATAGATCTGCTGACATCTAGAGCAGCGGACGCAATAGAGCAGCGGACGCAATATTCAGGAATATTATTACACTTCCTTCTCTGCCTTGCACAACTGAACACAATCTGGTTGCTTCACTGATCAATTTACCATCTAAACTCTAGAAACATATGCATTGGGGCTTAGAGCAACTGCAACATTCCAGAAATTAATCTTGTTGAACTCTAGATAATGAAGATTTATGTTTTGGAACAATGCACCATGGAATTCCAAGAGGTCTACTTAATTGTAATTTTAATTGTAATTGTATTTAATTTATTAGCCAAGTGTGTAAACAGACAAGGAATTTGATTTGCCAACAGTCATACAAAAAAGCAACAGGATACATCGTATCAATATCCTTATATCTATAAAACTCTGATCTTGGATGTGGGTGTGTGTGGGAGGTGTGTGTGGGAGGGGTGTGTGCATGTGTGTGTATTTATTTGTGTGTGATCACATCTACTTGAAAAAACGACGCGTGAACGGGAATATTTTTACATATTCTGGTAGAGATTTACCCCCTGGAGTCAAAAATCGGCTTACCTGAAAATGTTGTGCTTTATTTTTTGAGTTATTAATTCAAATGTTCACAAAACCGATCCAACTTTGAATTATAAACGCTTGGTTTTTTTTCGCTGACGACGTGACAATGGATCGGCCTGCCGTCTGCTCGCACTGCGACTGACGTCACCTCCCACCCCTCCCTCCTCCTCCCCGTTGTTTAAAAGACACCCGTCTACTAAAGACATTTGTCCGCTCGCGCCTTGACTCGGGCCCTCGAGCTTTGGTCAACGCACGCTCGCACCTCGGCTTCGGTTTCCTGAGAATTCCCGTGAGCTTTGGTCGACGCAGGCTCGCGCCGTCGAGGAAAGAGATAAAAAAGTTTTTCCCCACCCCCACATAATACAAAAACTAAAGGTACCCTAATAACACACAAGTAAACAGTCAACACAGACCAAAATAGCAAAAGAAGAAAAAGACGAGAGGCTATTGGCGCGGTTGCCCTGTATGGTGCCAGCATTGTAACCTAGCGTGAGGGCTGTCTTTAATCTGGGTGTTTATGGGGTGAAATGATGCAGGATCCATCACTAATCTGTTAGGCTCAATAGGCTACTTCTGTACTGCTTAATTATCTGTAATGCTGGAGTCTAATTTACTAAGCAATTTGCAATGTGGGATATTCTATGCTAATAACTACAGACAACATATCTTTCTTTCAAATGCCAGTAAAAGGATACGTGGTGATCTTGGGTAGAAATGTTGAATTGGGATTCTTCACTAGGAAGATTGTGCAGAAGGAAAACATGAGAAGAAAATAGACGGTTAGGAAAAAGAGTAAAATGTAGAAAAAACAATGGTTTCTTTTTACAATGCACTTTGTCAGGAAGAAACAGTGATGGTCTAGATCCTGTTGACAACACAGAATTGACAATTTCAGCACTCAGCAATTTTTTGTATATTATATAAACCATTTCAATAGTTTTCTGATAGTTGTATTAAAAATAATCTATCTTTAAGAATATTTTAATTCTCGGCCTTTTTCCCATTTTTATAGTCAGATCAGTTACACTTTGATTATCCAGCAGTTCAACCAGCACAATGCACCATAAAAAATCTCCCTGCTCATGACCTAAACGTAATTCGAATGAATTTGGGAAAGATTTAATAGGAGTGTGAGGGGCTTTTTATTTACACATAGAGTGGTGGGTATATGGAACAGGTGCCAAAGGTGGTAGTTGAGGCAAATCCTACAACCACATTTGGACAAGTACATGGATAGAAAAGGTTTAGAGGGACATGGGTCACATGTGGGCAGTTGGGATTAGGGTAGATGGGGCACCTTGGTTGGCAAATTGGATCAAAAGGACTGTGTCCATGCTGTATGACTCTGACGAACAGAACACAACTGTGTGATTCTGGACTGTGCTATCTCCAATTAATTCATTCACAACTCAGCATCGTTGGCTTGGCTAGCATGTATTGATCATCTATAGCTACCCTCAAACTGGCTGACATGGTCAGGGATCCCATAATGGGCAAGTGGAAACATTTACTTAACAAGGCCCTGTTCTGAACTGAGAGAAACGATCATGGTGTTATGTTCGGTCGCTTTTTCAGGCCAAGTATTGCCCGAGGACATTTGTCTATAACTCTTTGTGGCAGCCTTGTTACAGAAAAACAGATGCCCAAAATATTGCCCATGGACACTGTATATACTTTACCCACTGCTCTCCTAGCAGGCACTCAGTGAACTGCAGTGACCTTTCATAACTCCGAACAATCAATCAAGGAGAATTCCTCAAAGAACAATGGATCAAATTTGTTCTAGATTTTACCTCTACGCACACGTCACAGCTGTAGCAGTGTTGACATCTTGGGGGTTGGTAGACCTTACAGATATGGCACCACTTGCTGGTAAATATGATGCCATTGATGATCACCTCTGGGGCATCCAGAATCCCACTGACGTCGCCAGGATCTGAAACAAAAAGGAATTGAACTGTGAAGATGGAGGTTCATTAACTTGTGGTGACTTTTCACAAACTACCTATACTGGGTAGGTGGTGGAAATGCCGTTTGCTGGCATTTTTCAAACATGATCACCATTCTGTATGCTTCAAAGCAGTTATGGAAAAGTTTATTTTCAGGTTAAGCTAAATTGGAGAATGCTGATTTCAATAGTGCGTGAGCCTTCAGCAAAAGTAGATTGGGAGCAAATGTCTGCGGGTAAAACAATATCTGACGAGTGGGAGTCTTTTAAAAGAGAGTTAGTGTTTAGGGACACTGTTTCCTGTTTCACTCAAACAACAAATGTCTTGCACTCCCACTCTCAGTGAAGAGTCAAGTCAAGAGAGTCAAGAGTCAATTTAATTGTCATTTGGACCCCTTGAGGTCCAAACGAAATGCCGTTTCTGCAGCCATACATTACAAACAAATAGACCCCAGACTCAACACAATTTACATTTCACATAAACATCCATCACATTGCTGTGATGGAAGGCCAAAAAAAACTTATCTCTCCACTGCACTCTCCCCCCCCCGATGTCAGAGTCAAAGTCAAGGCCCCCGGCTGGCGATGGCGATTGTCCCGCGGTCATTAAAGCCACGCCGGGTGGTGCTAGGTCGCACACCGGGTCTTGGTGTTAGAGCCCCCGGCGTGCGCTCGCAGAGTCCCGCGGCCATTCCAAGCCGCGCGGGGCGGTGATGTTAGGCCCCGCTCCAGGAGCTCTTCGACTCCGCAACTCGGGCGGGAGAAGTCGCCGTTGCGAGAGCCCTGAAAAGCGGTCTCCCTCCAGGGACCCGCGGGCTCCCGGTGCCGCCGTCCGCAGACCCGCAGTTGCAGCCTCTGAATCAGCATCAGCAGCAGCAGCAGCAGCAGCGCTCCACCACCGCTCCTCCCGCTCCGGACTCGGCCAGCTCCGCGACGGTGAGGTGAGTCAGCACCAGTCCCCGGCTTCTTCTGTTGGAGGCCGCTCCTCATTTGCAGCCCCAACGACAACGGAGACCCGACAAGAAAAAGGTCGGGTCTCCCGTGCAGGGAGAGATTTAAAAGTTGCCCCCTCCCACACACACACCCCCCAACAAAAAATAACAAAAACTACATATAAACATAGACAAAAAATAATAAAAACGCGGACGGGCTGCAGAGGCCGCTGCTGACGAGAGTCGCGCCGCCTACCGGTTGTGCCTGTGAAGAGGGCGCCGTCGAGTGTGGCATCCCTGCCAGCGGCTGTTATTCCTTACACCCTTTTCTTTATGTTTAGTGTGTTAATAGTGCTTGTTTTGGAGGTCTAATCTTTTATATGTGGGGGGCGAGGGGGCAGGGAAGGGGGAAACTTTTTTTTTCTCAGTCCCTACCTGGTCGGAGATGCGACTTTTCTCCGAGCTACATCTTCGCCCCTTCCTCGCGGCCTACCAACGGGCCAGGAGCGGCGTTTCCTGCCGGGACTTCAGCGGCGGCACAGCGCTGAAGCGCCATCACAGAGCGGGCGATGCCTTACCTGGGTCGCCGTGCGGTGGGCTGTGGAATGCTGAGACCGCCGACTCCAACATCGCGGAGCTGCGGTCAGTGGAATGTCCAGCTGTAGGGCGGCGCTGAACTTTAAACACCGCGGAACCTGGGATCTCTCGCCGAGCTCCAACCAGTGCGGCCTGTGGACTTTGGGAGCCGCAGTCTCCGGGGAGGAAGCGGCCGTTCCAGTTGCTCCAAGCCGCTGAGAGGGTTCTGCCGACGCCAGAGTTCCATCATCCGACGAGAGGGCCTGAAGCATAGCCTGCTGTAGTGGCAACTGCGGAGGCCTCAAATAGGCTCGACCATGGGTGAACAGGGGTTAGGACTGGACTTTGTGCCTTCCCTCACAGTGGGAACCATTGTGGGGGGATGTTTTTATGTTTATAGGGGGGTTGCACGTAAGGTCATCTGGTCAAAGTGCGTGACGCACAAGCAGCTCAATCCATGTGGAGGACATGGCAGCTTCCGGCACACACTGTTAACACACAGAACGTACTTTCTTACCTGTTAAAAACCGCCAAAATTGTCATTTTTGTGCTATAAATATTTGTGGGTGCTGTCATTGAAAGTGGGAAGGTTTGCTCTGAACCCGAACACCAAGGTGTAAGCGGCCGAAGGAGCACATCCCTCGGGACAGCCCCCTCTCCCCCCCGGGGTCAGCGCTGTCCGGCCACGGCTGCCCACCACCCCGTCTCCGTCTGTGGGCCGCACTGTCATGGGGCCGGGGCCGAGCGCCCACACACGGGGCCTCCAGTCAAGTCTTCAGGGGTTGCGCTAAACACTGGGATTTTTGCCACATTACCAGCAGCCCTGAATACACACAGTCCAACGGCCTGGCTGAACGCGCAGTAAGAATTGCCAAAATGTTAATGGATCGATCACACAGGGCCGGCTCTGATGTCTATCACGACTTGCTGAACCTGTGGAACATCTCCGGTGATCAGATTCTGGGATCCCCTGCCCAGCGCCTCATGTCAAGGCAGACACGCACTACTCTACCTATGGCCAAGCAGATGCTACAGCTACAAGTTCGTGCGCCGGCAGCATTTCAATCCAAGCTCCAGCAAGGCCGAGATGCTCAGAAGAAACATTATGACAAGACCAGCGTAACACTACCGCCATTTACCAAAGGGGAAGTCTTCCATTTGCAGTCGTCCAAAGGCTATGACCGCAGGGTGTCGTTCTGGGGTCCACTGAGGAGCCACTCTCCTACCTGGTCAGTGTTGACAATGGCATCTACAGATGCACCCGGCAGCACCTCCGTCTGGTTAACGAGCCAATGTCTCCACGTCAATACCCTGACCAACCGTCCGTGGCTCCTTCACGGTCTAACGGGATATCTCCTATGGTTCCACGGCCGCTGCCTGGCTCGCGTCCAATTGCCTCACCGCTCCAGTCACTACTACAGTCCCCGCTTTCGCCCGCAACCTTCTCCTGTTCAATCTCCAGTCAAGGAAGAAGACGGGTACTACCATACGCATGCAGGACGTGTTTGCAAGCCAAATCCAAAAATTGGAAAATTCACTGTCTATCTCTGAACTGTGTACGACTTGCTTTATTTTACGTGCTAGCACGATGTATAAGTGCACTCACCCGATATTGCTGTTTTACAATATATTCCGCCAAGTGTCTTTTTTAATTATGCATTGGTTCTTTAAGAGGAAGGATGCAGGTTAACCATATTAATTTATTCCTATATTATCTCCACTACACATAATATGCATGTGACACATTCCACCATATAATCCAGTCCAGGTTTTGGGCATCATGAGTACTGTACTTTTGCCAGCCTGTCGTTATGCCACGGCAGTTAGTACTTGAGCTGATGTGATGAGCACTGCTGTGTGTAACATTCTCTCTTTATGATTTTAATAAAAGATTAATGGTTCACTCCAGACTTTGTAATGGATCACTTACTAACATTTACCTCTGGCAATAATTCCTGGATTCATACACAGACACAGAGCGTAGCTGCTCATAGTAAAGATCAACAATAGAGATTGCAGGATAGGCACTTTTATTGTAATATTCCTTATCAGCCAAACGCACCTGGAAAAGTTGAAAATTATATCTTAGATATTTATAACACCAATATGAGACCTTTAACTAAGGGCCTGTCCCACCAGCATGCGGCGAGCGTGACCTAACGTGGCTGCTTGAGCCGTACGGCCTCGCGGGGCCGGTCCCACTTTGATCGCCGGAGCTGTATGGAGTTGTGCGGGGCTGGTCCAGCCATCGCCGGGACTCCGGAAAACTGACCATCCAAACCAAAGATCTTTGGTCCAAACATGCCTGGCGGCCCACAGCCGCATGGAGGCCGTACGCAGCGTCTTGAAGGCGTACGCCTATCACGTGGCATTGCGCGATGAAGTCACTGCCCGGCGTGCCATTGCTTGATGCCGTAAACGCCCGACGCCGTGCGACGTCCCGCCTCCTGCCCAGCTGATTGGTGAGTGTGATGTCGGGATCAGCCCCGCACAATTACAGGCGGCTCCGGTTGGAAGTGGGACCGGCCCCGCGAGGCCGTACGTCTCAAGCCACCACGTTTGGTCACGCTCGCCGCATGCAGTCGCATGCTGGTGGGACAGGCCCTTTATTATCTTAACAATAAGCTTTCCCCAACTAATGCTCCCACACAAAAGGACAGGAGTCCACAATTCAGCCCTTTGAGCTACCTCTTCCTATGTGTGAGCTCATGGTCACCTCTGTTACCTCAGAGCCAAACACATGAACAAGGGGAAGAGAGTGGCACACAGCTGATGGAGCTGCTCCATCATTAACTAAAAGGACCACTGATTTGATTGTAACCTCGAGTTCACATTAATGTCTGCCCATGGTAAACCATTCCTTGCTTATCAAGTATCTTAAAAATATTCAAAAACTCTGCTTCCAGTGTCCATTTATAAAAGAAAGTTTCCAAGATTGCAATTATTGGGAAAAAACCCTTTGCCTTAATCATAATTAAATGTGTAGGACAGAACTGCTCCAGAATTGCTCCGTCAATTCAGCGGGACAAGCAGCATCTCTGAAGGGAAAGAATGGGTGATGTTTCGGGTCGAGACCCTTCTTTAGACTGAGTGTTAAGGGAGAGGGAAACTAGTGATAATTAGTGAGGATAAGGGAGTGAGCCGGTTGATGTCATGCCGGCAGATAGAAATAAAAAGGTCTAAAGAGGGTAGAAGGCCGTCTGGATAAATCCATGAGGAAGGCGACTGGTGAAGATGGGAGAAGGTCATCACTGGGTGATGAGAACACCCTGTCATAGAAAAAGGCACAGAGGCAGAGGAGATGGAAGGAAGCTCTATGTCGTGGTGGACTGGAACCCGTTGAGGTGGGAGCAGAGGGGAACAAATTTGAGTCATCTGTTGAGGACAGACCATTCTGTATTGGAAAGGGGGAGGTCAGGGGTGATGGTGAAGACACGACAAGGTTGTGGGTTGGGGTCAGAGTGGGGGGGGGGGGGGGGGGGGGGGAGGCAGGTGAGTTTCCCTCTTCCTCAAATCTCCGTCTAAAGAAGGGTCTCGACTCGAAATGTTACTCATTCCGAATCTCCAAAGATGATGCCTGTACCAACAAAACTACACACATGGGGGTCCTTCAGAGTTAAACTTCTGAAATATTGCTTACTTCTAAAACTTCTAGAAGTAAGATATTTTACTTCTAAAATATCTATAATTTACTAATAAAGATACTCACGGGAATAAGTAAAATAGGACTGTCACACCAACAAATAAAAATGCTAAGATTAAGTTTGGCATGTTTCTCATGAAAGGCTGCGGTGATTCCTCAATGTCACTAATACTGTTGCTCAAACCCTCTGGGGGCTCCATTCCTCTACTACTATCTGAAACACGGTTCTTCCCACAACAAACAGTTCTTTGAGAAGGCATGGCCTCCTCTTCACTCCTTGTCCTCATCACTTGGGTCTTGGATGTTGTTGTGTCATTTGAGAGGTACATGTTGTCATGGAAATTTCAACTATGACATAACAAATATAGAGGCTGGATACCATTATGAATGCATAGACCGAGTCATAGAGCTATTCAGCACAAAAACAGGTCATTTGGCCCAACTTTGTCATGCCAACTAAGTTACTTCAGTGAGCTTGTTCCACTTGCCTGCGCCTAATCCATATCCTTCCAAATAATTCCTATCTATGTACCTTACTAAGTGTGTTTTAAATATCATATTGTATCCGCCTCTACCACTTCCTTTGACAGCTAGTTCCAATTATGCACCACCCTCTGTGGAAGAGTTGCCCTTAGGTCCTGTGAGATTCAAAATCACAAACGCTCTTGAGACAAATTCAGGCAAAGAAGTGTTTTTATTAAGTTCATATTCTGCAGAATAGGTTCCTCTTCTCTGATGTCCCCTAGAGGCACAACGAGGATCGGGATGTCTTCTATCTTTATACATTTCATTCATACTATTGTCACCCTCATCTCACCCATTGAGCTTCCAATCAGAACACTAAGGTTTATATTCCCACAAGAACGTCTCGGAACGTCTCCTGACGTCAAAGACTCATAAGGCTTCTGCTGAAGTTTCTATCTATTTGCTACTTTTTATCTAGAATTTCTCTCTGTTCTGTATATTGTTACTTTCTTCTACCAGCAGACTGGTTTCTGCTGACGTCTTATTTCTTTCTAAGTTATTTTTTTCTATCCCTAGTCTAAATCAACTCTCAATTAACTCTTTTCTCACACTCTCTCTCCCCCATTTCTCCCTCCCACCTCACTCTCCCCCTTGCTCTCTCTCCCCATCTCTTTCTCCTCTGTCTCTCCTCTTTCTCTTGCCCCCCCATCTCTCTTTCCCCGTTTCTCTTTCCCCCTCTCTCCCTCTTCCTCTCTCTCCCTCTTCCCCCTCTCTCTTTTACCACCCCTCTCTCTTCCCCCTCTCTCCCCCATTTTCTCCAACCCTCTCCTCCCTCTCCACCTCTCTCTCTCTTCCCACTCACCGCTCTCTCTCCCCCCCCTCCCTCTTCTCTCACTCCATTCACGCCCCCTCTGTCTCTCCCCTCTCTCTCCTCTTACCCCTCTCTCTCTCTCCCTACGCTCTCCCTGTCTCCTTCCCCTCTCTCTCTCCACCTCCCTTTGAGAGTCTGTCCCTTTGACACAAAGACTCTCGAGTTCCACTGAGGTCACAATGTGAGAGAGACCGACCTATGTGAGATCATTGATTTTCTCTCTCTCTCTCTCTCTCTCTCTCTCTCTCTCTCTCTCTCTCTCTCTCTCTCTTCATCTGTCTCTCTCTCTATCTCTCTCCCCCTCACTCTCTCTCCTCTCTCTCTCTCTCTCTCTCTCTCTCCCTCTCTCTCTCTCTCTCTCTCTCTCTCTCTCTCTCTCTCTCTCTCTCTCTCTCTCTCTCTCTCTCTCTCTCTCTCTCTCTCTCTCTCTCTCTCGCTCTCTCCTCTCATAACTCAACACCAAGTAATGAATTGTTAAAATATTTTATTGTGTAAATGAGGGAGAGAGAGAGAGAGAGAGAGAAAGAGAGGAGGAGAAAGAGAGAAAGAGAGGAGGAGAGAAAGAAGGAGAGAGAGAGGGAGGAGCGAGGGAGGATGAGAGAGAGAAGGAGAGAGAGAGGAGAGAGTGACGGAGGGGAGGATATTTCAGACTATTCTAGTATCTGTGAGATCGGTCTGAATCTGAATGTTTCTGGACGCTCTCACTGGAGAGAGAGAGAGAGAGGAGAGAGAGAGAGAGAGAGAGAGAGAGAGAGGAGAGAGAGAGAGAGAGAGGGGGAGAGAGAGAGAGAGAGAGACACAGAGAGAGAGAGAGAGAAGAGAGAGAGAGAGAGAGAGAGAGAGAGAGAGAGAGAGAGAGAGAGAGAGAGAGAGAGAGAGAGAGAGAGAGAGAGAGAGAGAGAGAGAGAGAGAGAGAGAGAGAGAGAGAGAGAGAGAGAGAGAGAGAGAGAGAGAGAGAGAGAGAGAGAGAGAGAGAGAGAGAGAGAGAGAGAGAGAGAGAGAGAGAGAGGGAGAGAAATTGTCAGGTTATTGTAGTTATGACAGTATAATTCTCCCTTTCTCCCTCCCTCTCTCTCTCTCTTTCTCCTCTCTCTCACTCTCGCCCTGCCCTCTCTCTCTCTCCCTCTCCTTCTCTCTCCCCTTCCCTCTCCCTCTCCCTCTCTCTCTCTCTCTCTCTCTTCTCATTACCTCAGGCAGATGAGGCAACATATACAGGTGTTTATTAAGATGGACACTCCGCAGATCACGGCGTATTGGACAATCATCTCCTCATCTACAATGTCAGGAAGAGAAGAGGAGAATAGATCCATAAGTTTCTCCCCCTTTCATTCCCCCACTCTGTCCCCCCTCCCCCTATCTCTCTCCCTCTCTCTCCCTTCTCTCTCTCCCTCCCTCTCTCTCTCTCTCTCTCTCCCCGCTCTCTCTCTCTCTCTCCTTTCTCTCTCTCCCTTCTCTCTCTCTCTCTCTCTCTCTTCTCTCTCCCCCCCCCTCTCTCCCCCTCTCTCTCTCCCTCCTCTCTCCCCCTCTCTCTCTCTCTCCCCTCTCTCTCTCTCTCTCTCTCTCTCTCTCTCCCCCCCTCTCTCCTCTCTCTCTCTCTCTCCCCCCTCTCTCTCTCCTGCCCTCTCTCTCTCTCTCTCCCCCCCTCTCTCTCTCCCCCCCTCTCTCCCTCTCTCTTCCCCTCTCTCTCTCTCTCCCCCCCCCCCCCCCCCCCCCCCCCCCACCCTCTTTCTCTCCCTCTCTCCCTCCATCCCCAGGGCTGCATGCAGTTAGCTGTAATCAGTTTAGGCCTAGATGGATTTTTTTGGGCCTATATTTAAGGCTTTTAGACTCTTTTAAGACAACTGGTCCCAACACATTACCAGGTCAGGACTAGATGGGTTTTTGGGCCTAAATTTTAGGCTTTGGACCATCTTAAGATAACTTGGCCCAAGAAGTTAGCTGTTCAGGACGAGATGCATTTTGGACCTATATTTTAGGCTTTAGATTATTTTAAAACAACCTGGCCCTAGACATTACTAGTACAGGCCTAGATGGATTGTTTGGGCCTACATTTTAGGCTTTAGATTCTTTTAAG